>NW_028318352.1:0-300000 GCF_062004578.1 Staurois parvus
ACTGGTAAGCTGCAGTATAAACAAGATCTTTGTTTTTCGATTCAGATAGGCTTTAAATTGCACTGTTTATGTCAAAAGTTTATATAAAGCAGTGTGACTTCACAGTAAAGAAACAGTACATAAATATTCCATCCAAATCTTATTTAACCACTTCCCAATCACCCTATAGCAGAAGTACTGCTACAGAGTGGCAGGGATGTGCAAAATCATGTATATATACGTGATTTGTATTCCTGGGTAGGGGGCACACATGTGCTCCCTACCCGCACTACTATTGGCTCCTCGGCATGTCAATTACCAGGTCCCGGCCACCGATTCTCAACTGGGACTCAGTGATCGTCGGCATTGCTGACAGGAGATAGGTTTGTATGTAAGCAACACAGATCTCTCCCCTGTCAACATGAACAGGCTGCTTTGTAATGTTCTACACAGCAGATAAATACAAAGCAGCTTGTCTACATAGTAAAACACAACACAGCACACAGTTAACCCTTTGATCGCCCCAGATGTTAACCCCTTCCTGCCCAGTGTCATTAGTACAGTGACACTGCTTTTTATTAGCACTGATCACTGTATTAGTGTCACTGGGGATGTCAGTGGCAGTTAGTCAGTTCCCACCCCAGTGTCAGAATACCTGCCGTGGTCCTTTAGTAAGCAGCTGATTGCTGCCATTACTAGTAAAATAAATAAATATTCCAGTATATATACTGCCATTCGTAGATGCTATAGCTGTCACGTAAACCAATGAATTTACACGTATTGGGATTTTTTTTAGCAGAGACATGTAGCAGAATACATTTTGGCCTAAAGTTATGACGAAATTTGATTTTAAAAATTTTTTTATAGCAAAAAGTCAAAAATATTGTTTTTTTTTTTTTATTAAATTGTTGTTTAAGGCGCAAAAAATAAAAAACGCAGAGGTGATCAAATACCACCAAAAGAAAGCTCTATTTGTGGGGAAAAAGGACATAAATTTCATTTATGTACAACATTGCATGCCTGCAAAATTGTCAGTTAAAGTAACGCAGCGCTGTATAGCAAAAATGGCCTGGTCAGGAAGGGGGGTAAATCCTCTGGAGGGCAAGTGGTTAATAGATGCTGGAGAGGATGACTGCACTAGTGTTTATGTCTCTTTATCAGCATGCTGTTGGATTTATTTATACCATAATGAACACAACAGAAGGAATAGAAACACACAAGAATCCCCTAAAACTGCTAATGTGGACAGTAACAGAGTTGGAACAATGATGGGGACATGTCAGCTGCAGTGCCTATAAGATGTAAGAAACTAAATTAAGTGACTCCTTTGAGGAGCAATTCTAACGTTTTTGCTGCCTGAAGGGATCCTACATTGACAATACTACCTGAAGTCGAAGGTTCTGATTTAGATGTAGACACGTGCAGTTAATTTTGTTCTGAATCAAAATTCGGACACATTTTTTGTTATTCAGAGATTTTGATGTCTCTGAATTTCTGAGTTACAATAGTAACAGATTTAAACGAATCCGAAATAACGAAACAAAATTTTTTCCGAAATTTTAATCAAATTTGAAAACCAAAAAAGAATACATAAGAACAGAAAATAAAGGAATAGAATAAAATAGAAAATAAAAGAATAGAATAAAACAGAACAGAATAGAAAGAAAGAATAGAATAAAATAGAATAGAAAATAAAGGAATAGAATAGAAAAGAATAGACTAGATTAGAATAGAAAATATTAGAATAAAAAATTATAGAAAAAAACAATAGGTTAGAATAGAATAGAAAATAAAAGAATAGAATAGAAAAAACAATGGAAGAAAATTGAAAGAATATAACTGTCTTCCAAAATTCAGATAGAATAAATTCGAATTAGAATTCGTTACCTTTCGATTACCCTTTTATTATCAACTTCCTATTTTTGGCAGCCCTGAAGCTATGATTCCAGGTTTTACCTGCAGTGCTTAAAGTGTTACTAAACTCACAACAGTAAAATCAGTCTGTATATATAGTAAACCATGCTTGTTATTCTCATTGTGGAATTTAAGGGGTTAATCCTCTGCATTGTGTAAAAAGGCTGTTCGATCCATTCTTCTGTGTTCCTCCCTTTTTTAAGCGATCACCTCTTATCTCCTGACTGAATCGTAGGCATGCACATGCTCAGTTTGGTGTGTATTGTTAGAGAGGTTTTTTTTTTTTTCTTGGGAGAGTGCATGTGATCAGCACAGGGACAATCAGCACTGTCTGGACAGAGGGTCAGGGGCTTTCCATCCTCCTAGAACAGAAAGAAAACTCCTCCTACTTAGCTAGTGCTGGGCTGGAGACTGATAGAAGTCACAAGACTGCTCTAACTGCTGATGAGAAAAGGTATTTAGCAGTTTATATTTACTGAAATAATTGCACTTCCATGAGGGATGACCTTAGTCAATAATCCTCAATTCCATAGCTTTGCGCTTGCCTCATTAGACCTGTTCATTTCTATTGTGAGCAGAAATTACTGCAAGACTTATTTTGTCGGTCCACACACATGGATGCAAAATGCAAATGTCTGCATTCAATATCTGCTGTTTTCACAAACAGTGGTTGACATCCAATGTGAGATTTGTTTATCATAGAGGATTTTGCTTAGAGCCAGGCTCAAGACAGTGGCTAGGAGGGGGACAACTGGGGGAATCAATGGTGGAGAAGGATCTGGGAGTTCTGGTAGATCACAAGCTTAATAATGGCATGCAATGCCAAGCTGTGGTTTCTAACCCGAGAAAAATCCTCTCTTGTAAAAGAGGTATAGACTCCAGAGAGAGAGATATCATATTACCCCTGTACAAATCATTAGTAAGACCTCATCTGGAATATACAGTTCAGTTTTGGGCACCAATTTACAAAAAGAACATTGGGGAACTGGAGAAAGTACAGAGAAGGGCAACCAAACCGATAAGAGGCATGGAGGAGCTCAGCTATGAGGAAAGATTAGAGGAGCTGAATTTATTCTCTCTTGAGAAGAGGAGATTAACCACCTCCCGTCCGGCCATTGTATATAAATGGCCGGACGGTGGCAGTACAGGGCGGGTGGCCGTTTACAAACGGCCTCCCCGCCCCCTGCTTGTGCGCGCTCCCTGGGAACGCGCAGCACCGCGATCCGGTGCCCGCTGTGTCCTCTAAACACAGTGGAACATTGATCATCGTGCGAGGTCCCGATAATGTGATCACTGATTGGCCAATCAGTGATCACATGCAGAGTAGTAAGCAAGATGTCACTTCTGGGTTTTTTTTTTTACTAAAAAGATAACTGAATAAATTTTGGCCAAGATTTATGATGAAATATTATTTATTTGCCACATTTTTGAAAAACACTTTTTTTCAAAATATTGGGACTTTTTCATTTATATAGCAAAAAAAATAAAAATCCCAGTGGTGAATAAATACCACCAAAATAAAGTTTTATCTGTCTCAAAAAAATGCTAAAAAATTCATATGGGTACAGTCTTGCATGATCGCGCAATTCTCATTCAAACTGTGATAGCACTGAAAGCTGAAAATTGGCAGGAAGGGGGTAAAAGTGTCCGGACTTGAAGTGGTTAAGGGGGAATATGATCAACATGTATACAGTGAGGAACAGAAGTATTTGAACACCCTGCGATTTTGCAAGTTCTCCCACTTAGAAATCATGGAGGGGTCTGAAATTCACATTGTAGGTGCATTCCCACTCTGAGAGACAGAATTAAAAAAAAAATTCAGGAAATCACATTGTATGATTTTTAAAGAATTTATTTGTCTTGCACTGCTGAACATAAGTATTTGAACACCTGAGAAAATCAGTGTTAATATTTGGTACAGAAGCCTTTGTTTGCAATTACAGAGGTCAAACGTTTCCTGTAGTTCTTGACCAGGTTTGCACACACTGCAACAGGGATTTTGGCCCACTCCTCCACACAGATCTCCTCTAGATCTGTCAGGTTTCGGGGCTGTCGCTGAGCAACACGGAGTTTCAGCTCCCTCCAAAGATGTTCTATTGGATTTAGGTCTGGAGACTGACTAGGCCACTCCAGAACCTTGATATGCTTCTTACGGAGCCACTCCTTGGTTATCCTGGCTGTGTGCTTCGGGTCGTTGTCATGTTGGAAGACCCAGCCACGACCCATCTTCAAATCTCACAATAAATGGCCCCATTCATCCTCTCCTTAATACAGTGCAGTCGTCCTGTCCCCTTCGCAGAAAAGCACCCCCAAAGCATGATGTTACCACCTCCATGCTTCACAGTAGGGATGGTGTTCTTGGGATGCAACTCATCCTTCTTTTTCCCCCAAACACAATAAGTGAAGTTTAGACCAAAAAGTTCTACTTTGACCTTTGAAACTGTGGTCCCAGCTCTCTTCAGCTCTCCTCACTTTTCTTATCATCAGTGATACCCCACGAGGTGAGATCTTGCATGGAGCCCCAGTCCGAGGGAGACTGACAGTCGTCTTTAGCCTCTTCCATTTTCTAACAATTGCTCCAACAGTTGATCTATTTTCACCAAGCTGCTTGGCAATTGCCCCGTAGCCCTTTCCAGCCTTGCGGAGGTCCACAATTTTGTCTCTGGTGTCTTTTGACAGCTCTTTGGTCTTGCCCATGGTAGTAGTTGGCATCTGACTGTGGGGTGGACAGGTGTCTTTAAAGAGCTCAGACAGGTGCTACTAAGTTAGATTAATGAGTGGAGTAGAGGTGGACTTTTTAAAGGCACAGTAACAGGTCTTTGAGAGCCAGAATTCTTGCTGTTTCTTAGGTTGTCAAATACTTATGTTCAGCAGTGCAAGACAAATAAATTCTTTAAAAATCATACAATGTGATTTCCTGAAATTTTTTTTTAAATTCTGTCTCTCAGAGTGGGAATGCACCTACAATGTGAATTTCAGACCCCTCCATGATTTCTAAGTGGGAGAACTTGCAAAATCGCAGGGTGTTCAAATACTTCTGTTCTTCACTGTAAATACATCAGTGGTTCATATAGTGAACTCGGTGTAGAGTTATTCCCCCTGAGGTCATCACAGAGGACAAGGGGGCACTCTTTACGTCTGAAGGAAAAGAAATTTAATCTCCAAACATGGAAAGGTTTCTTCACAGTAAGAGCTGTGAAAATGTGTAATAGAGTCCCTCAAGAGTTGGTTCTGGCCAGCTCAGTGGATTGCTTTAAAAAAGGCCTGGATTGTTTCCTAGATACACAGAATATAACTGGATATAACATTAGGCTAACATAAAGTTGATCCAGGGAATATCCGATTGCCTCTCGGGGTATCAGAAAGGAATTTTTTTCCCTGCAGGAGCAAACTGAATCATGCTTTGCTGGGTTTTTTGCCTTCTGCTTGATCAACTGTAGGTATAGGATTATACTTTTTTTTTTTTTTAAAGGATGAACTGGGTGGACTTTTGTCTTTGTTCAGCCAGACTAACTATGTGTGTTCTGTGGGAGACCAGATATAGTGGATGCAGGGTCCTGGGTTTAGTAACACTTTAATGATGAGCACTGTATAATATGTAGACACTGTATGAGACTACAGTGCTAATATTTAAGCACACTCCTCTGTAATGTACTCAAGTAAAACTAGGGACATTACTGATATCCATTCTGTGATTATACTGTTTGAAGCAACTTCCATTGCATGATATCTGGGCTACCTTAAGTGTTACTAAACCCACAACAGTAAAATCAGTCTGTATATGCAGTAAAGCATGCCTGTTATACTCACTGTGCATCCTAAGAGGTTAATCCTCTGCATTGTGTAAAAAATGCTGTTTGATCCACTTCTCTGATCCTCCTCTTCTTTCAGTGTCCCCTTCTTATCTCCTGATAAAACATATCGTGTGGAGTCACTGTGCACATGCTCAGACATGTTTTGTTTTTCTTGGGAGAGTGCATGTGATCAGCACAAGGCCAATCAGGACTGGCAAGACAGAGGTCAGGGGTTCTGCATCCTCCAAAACTCCTACAAGCTGTAACCAGTGCTCTGCTGGACACTGATAGAAGTCACAAGACTGCTCTAACTGCTGATGAGAAAAGGTATTTAGCAGTTTATATTTACTAAAATAATTGCACTTCCATTGTGTGGGAGACCAGATATAGTGAATGCAGGGTCCTGGGTTTAGTAACAGTTTAATCTCTATGCATTTACCTCCCAGAAGCAATCATTTTTTTCTTACTAGAGATATAAATCTCAACTGCAAAGTTTGTAGGAAATGTTCTCTGATAGAAAATTGAAGATAAAGGATGTTGTTTATGTTAAAATTATGATTGTGGTCCACTGCTTCCTGTAGATACAGCTAAAACAGGGCTTCTTACCCATATAGAAGAAAAATATATTTGAAATACATTTTAAAAATATTCTTCCCAAATATATTGAGATATATTTGAAATACTACAATTTTGGCCATATTCAATACAGTGAGGAACAGAAGTATTTGAACACCCTGCGATTTTGCAAGTTCTCCCACTTAGAAATCATGGAGGGGTCTGAAATTCACATTGTAGGTGCATTCCCACTCTGAGAGCAAAATTTTAAAAAAATGCAGGAAATCACATTGTATGATTTTTAAAGAATTTATTTGTCTTGCACTGCTGAACATAAGTATTTGAACACCTAAGAAACAGCAAGAATTCTGGCTCTCAAAGACCTGTTACTGTGCCTTTGAAAAGTCCACCTCTACTCCACTCATTAATCTAACTTAGTAGCACCTGTCTGAGCTCTTTAAAGACATCTGTCCACCCCACAGTCAGTCAAACGCCAACTACTACCATGGGCAAGACCAAAGAGCTGTCAAAAGACACCAGAGACAAAATTGTGGACCTCCACAAGGCTGGAAAGGGCTACGGGGCAATTGCCAAGCAGCTTGGTGGAAATAGATCAACTGTTGGAGCAATTGTTAGAAAATGGAGAGGCTAAAGATGACTGTCAGTCTCCCTCGGACTGGGGCTCCATGCAAGATCTCACCTCGTGGGGTATCACTGATGATAAGAAAGGTGAGGAATCAGCCCAGAACTACAAGAGAGGAGCTGGTCAATGACATGAAGAGAGCTGGGACCACAGTTTCAAAGGTCACTGTCGGTAGAACACTATCGTCATGGTTTCAAATCATGCATTGCACGGAAGGTTCCCCTGCTCAAGTCATCACATGTCCAGGCGTGTCTGAAGTTTGCCAATGACCATCTGGATGATCCAGAGGAGGCATGGGAGAAAGTCATGTGGTCAGATGAGACTAAAGTAGAACTTTTTGGTCTAAACTTCACTTGTGTTTGGAGGACAAAGAAGGATGAGTTGCATCCCAAGAACACCATCCCTACTGTGAAGCATGGGGGTGGTAACATCATGCTTTGGGGGTGCTTTTCTGCGAAGGGGACAGGATGACTGTGTCATGATCGCACGATCGCCGCCATCAACATGCCACAAACTCATGACCGCGACCACTGATATATCACGATCGCAGCGTCAGACCCCAGACCGAAGGACCAGCCGATCTAAAACCGCGATGTGACGTGCGTAACAATGCCACTCTCAGTTGCGCCCTGCACAACAATTGTCCAGCTAATGGAACACAATCGACGCACCAGCAGCCTAAATGCGCTTGTTACTGGGTCGGTTTAATTACGCAACTAACCCTTCACTGCCACCACCCCTTTTGTACAGAGAAAGGGGAAACTCTCTTTATCCAATATACACTGTAATGGTTGAAAAATCGCCTGTCCAATACGGTCACCGCAGGCCGATTGGGCAGAGGATTAAACAAACACAGGCAAAAGGCAGGAATTCGTAAATTGCAATTAAGCGCTTTAGAAACAGTTTAACACTTTCAGAAAGAAAGCTTTATTACTAAAAGAGTCAAACAGGTGCAATAAAATATTTACAGAAAAAGATGTAACTAATATATATATATATATATATATATATATATATATATATATACAGTGGGGCTCGAAAGTTTGGGCACCCCAGCTAAAAATTTGTATTCATGTGCATAAAGAAGCCAAGGAAAGATGGAAAAATCTCCAAAAAGCATCAAATTACAGATTAGACATTCTTATAATATGTCAACAAAAGTTAGATTTTATTTCCATCATTTACACTTTCAAAATAACAGAAAACAAAAAAATGGCGTCTGCAAAAGTTTCTTCTTTATGCACATTAATACAAATTTTTAGCTGGGGTGCCCAAACTTTCGATCCCCACTGTATATATATATATACATATACAGGAAACAGCATAGCCCAGCAAAGAGATAATAGGAAGGAAGTTAAAGGGTTAAGTTACTTGCCAGTACGCCTTGGTTTGTAAGCAGAGCCATGTTGCAGAGTGAAAGGGTCTTCCCAGGTGGTATATTGATGGTAAAATTGGGAGATGTGTTTAGCTTACTTTGTAGGCTTGCTAGCCTGTGTTTTAAAGTCCCCCAGCAGGGGGGGGTGGCTCAGAGTAACTGGCCAATACCCTGTTGAGGGAGGGATCGTCAGGTGGACTCTGCATTAAAACCAACAGCTTCATAATCCATGATATGAAACATAGGGGACAACTGAATTGAGGAATGTTCAGTTAATTCTGTCTCCTAGCTGCTAGGTTTTATGAGGTTACAATCTCTTTCAAGTCCAGGGAAAAACTACCTTATCTCTGTTAGGAGGTGCGAGTTTACACAGGCTCTTGGACAGCCTGTCTCTGAGAGGCTCTGTCTCTATGGGGGGGCTTTGTAGCTCTGGGTCCCTTGCTGCTCTACCTGCCAGTGACTTTTTTAACACACACACATCTGTCACTGTGCCTCTCAGGAAGGGAGGGGGAAGGAGAATAAAGGATTGAGGGAGAAATGTATGCTCTTATCAAAATGGATGTGCCTGACAAAATGGTGGCACTGCGTCCATCTCTGAGCGCAAGATTGCTACAGACTGCACTGTATTAAGGAGAGGATGAATGGGGCAATTTATTGTGAGATTTTGAGCAACAACCTCCTTCCCTTAGTCAGAGCATTGAAGATGGGTCGTGGCTGGGTCTTCCAACATGACGACGACCCGAAGCACACAGCCAGGATAATCAAGGAGTGGCTCCGTAAAAAGCATATCAAGGTTCTGGAGTGGCCTAGCCAGTCTCCAGACCTAAATCCAATAGAACATCTTTGGAGGGAGCTGAAACTCCGTGTTGCTCAGCGACAGCCCCGAAACCTGACAGATCTAGAGGAGATCTATGTGGAGGAGTGGGCCAAAATCCCTGTTGCAGTGTGTGCAAACCTGGTCAAGAACTACAGGAAACGTTTGACCTCTGTAATTGCAAACAAAGGATTCTGTACCAAATAATAACACTGATTTTCTCAGGTGTTCAAATACTTATGTTCAGCAGTGCAAGACAAATAGATTCTTTAAAAATCATACAATGTGATTTCCTGAAATTTTTTTTTAAATTCTGTCTCTCAGAGTGGGAATGCACCTACAATGTGACTTTCAGACCCCTCCATGATTTCTAAGTGGGAGAACTTGCAAAATCGCAGGGTGTTCAAATACTTCTGTTCCTCACTGTATTTTTCAAAATATATTTAAATAAATATATATATATATATATATATATATATATATATACTGCAAGTTGAAATGCATTTTATATATATTACAAAATATATGAAAAATATTTTTAAAAATATATTTATTTAGAATATATTTTAAAAAAAGTAATTTTTACATATATTTTTAACTGCCTTCCAAAAATGTAGATTTGTATTTTTAAAGACATACAGTATATTTGAAATGTATTTATAAAAATATTTTTCATATATTTTGTAATAAAAACTCATTTCAACAGAACCAGGATACAGGGATTTTGCTCATTTGTATTTCTTACATCTTCAGGATGTGCATTTTTGTGGTCACTGCTGTGATATTTCTGTATTTCTGAGAACTCATTGATAGCTGGATGTGTTAAGGCTTAACAAGGGTCTTCGGACCCTCTTAATACCGCCTATTAATTCATGGTTTCAAAACTCTTGAACACGTTACCCCACCCTGCCACCTGACATGGCCGGAGGTGTCACCGCCCGATTGTGGGGTGGCAGCTCCGTTTTCCATGTTTTACAGGGACAGGGTTTGGGCCCATTTGGCCCTTTGATGTTTGAATTTTTTGTTTTTTCAGGTATAGCAAATTGCCTGCCTGATCCATGTTTTTCAGTTACCCTCTTAATTCTAGGAGCTATTAAAGCTTCACTTCTATTATTTTTTGTCTTTTCTCTTTTCAAAGCTTTAGTGCATGATGTTGGCTTTGTGCCGGTTTGTGGACGTCACAACCCCCATATTGGGGTCTGGATGTCCTCTAGGCTGTTACTACTGCCTGTAAATCTGTCTGATGTGGACTTGCAGGTCCTTATGTCTAGCCAAATAATTCTAGGAGATGTCTTTTTATTTGTGTATTTTTATGCTGATAGCTATAACTTTAGTATACTATGGTGATTTAATGTATTTCACATAATGTCCAGGGTTTCAATTCACCAAATAAGTGCAAAACAGCCTTTCTTCAATATAAGCGACTAGGGGCTAAAATTATTTTATTACAGGAAACACATTTTGCAGCCGCAAAACACCCAACATATTTTCATAAATCCTATAGGCAGGGATATTATACCTTAGCCATCTTTCTACATAATTCATTCCCCTTTGAGGTTCAACATGTGTATCGTGATTTGGACAGTAGGTTTATCATTCTTAAGGGCACCCTTTCAGGTCGAGAACTTACGATTGCTAATGTCTAAATTTTTTGATGTTCTGGATAGGTTTTTGTCCCCCCATCTATTGGTGGGTGGTGTTTTTAACCTGGTAGCAAACCCTCTTTTGGACCGCAGCTCCTCCTCACAAAACAGTTATTGTCCTAAAAGCGTTTAGAATTGAATACTCTGCTTTCCCAAAAGACTGAAAAAGCTCTCCGCTGGTTGAAGGCCTCATTCTTGTTACATAGCAACTCAGCATCCACTATGTTTGCAAGGAAATTGAACCACTCTCTGCGCCCCCCACATGTTTATAAGTTACGCACTAACTCAGGCGCTATCTCATCTTTACCTCAGGAAGTTTTGGGTATTTTTGAAAACTTTTATTCTAACCTTTTAGCTCCTCCACAGTCAGATTCTGTTCCACTATCTGACTTGTGGCTGGATTCTATACCCCTCCCTGCTCTTACACCTTCTCAGATTGCCTCTCTTAATGGCCCCTGTACTTTGGAGGAAATAACTTGTTCGATTGGTGCGCTAAAAAGTTCTACTGCACTGGGTCCTGGCGGATTCACTGCTAGTTATTACAAACATTTTGCCTCTACGTTGGCTACCTATTTGATAACTTTATTTAATGATGTTTTGCAGGGGGGTAAGTTCCCTGAGGAGATGCTATTGGCTAATATGTCTTTAATACCCAAACCACAGAAAGACCACTATATACCACAAAACTATAGACCAATCTCAGTAATGAATACCAATCTGAAAATATTTAGCCGTATTTTGGCAGACAGGTTGGCCCCTATTATCTCCTCTTTGGTCTCTCCGGACCAATCGGGTTTTATTCCTGACAGATTCATTACTGATAACATTCGCCTTACGCTAAATGTTATTCAAGATGCCAATTTACATTCTGAAGAGGTTCTGTTGATGAGTCTAGACATAAACAAGGCCTTTGACAGTGTTCTTTGGCCCTATTTATTTTCCTTGCTACAGAAAATGGGCTTCAGTGATGAGTTTTTAACTGGTATACACGCCTATACGACTCTCCTAAAACGAGAATAAGGCTTCCTGGCTGTAATTCGGACTTTTTTACATTCTTTCACCCCTTTAATTTGCGCTGGTGTTGGAACCTTTGGCAGTAGAGATCAGATCACATCCGGATATTTCTGGCTACCCATTATTAGTTTCACATTTCAAAATAAGCATGTATGCTGATGATGTTATGCTTTTTCTCACTAACCCGTTAACTTCATTGCCTAATTTATGTGCCGTATTGAACGATTTTGCTATAGTGTCAGGTCTTACTGTTAATTTTACCAAATCGGTGGTTATGCCTGTTAATGTTCCTGATTCCTTAAGTGCATCTCTCGGAAGTTCTTTTCCATTCCGTTGGGTTACGGATCGGATATCCTATTTAGGTATTAATCTCACTCCTAGATACTCGGATATGTTGCTGCTAATTATCCACCATGTGTATCATGTCTCTCTACTCTATTGAAGATTTGGCATGGTTACCCTATTTCCTTTCTGGGTAGAGTCACGGCGTTAAAATGAATATTTTGCCTAAACTACGTTATCTTTTTAGAGCACTTCCAGTTCCGGTCTCGAAAACATTTTTGGACCACTTTCAGCAGACTATTAACAATTTTATCTGGGGTAATAAGCGTCCATGTTTTGCTTCATCTATTTTGTACTGCACACAACGGACGGGAGGTCTCGGTCTTCCCAATTTTTGGCTATATTACCTCTCGGCTCGTTTTGCGCAACTATCACAATGGGCAACTATTAACTCTCAGATCCCATGGATCAAGTTTGAATCTCAGTCTATACACCCATTCTATTTACCGGGTATTTTGTGGTCCAAAATTTCCCCTTGGTTGCTTACTTTTCCTAACTCCATAGTGACCCATTCACTGACACTTTGGTTCAAATACAAATTTAAATTGAATGTGGTCTCTCTTATTGCCCCAGGTATTTCATTTTTTGTTGATCCTACTTTTGTTGTAGCTTTTTCTTCCCCTCAAACGTTTCGTTGGTGGTATGATCGATCTTTTATCAGATTATCTGATTTTCAAAGAGGAGGATCTTACATTACCTTTGATATGCTGTGCGTGCTTTTTGATGTTCCTCTTCATGAGTACCTTCGTTACCGACAGATTAGACACTTTTTTAAGTCACACTTTGGCCTTATACCATCTTCTCCAATTTCCTTTTTTGAACGTACCAGCTGTGACTCTCCTAGGGGTAGGGGTCTTATTTCTGATCTTTCTCACCAATCTTCGATCTGTCTTTTTCAGACAACCCCTTCATACAGACAAAAATGGGAGGAGGATAGTGGTATCACTTTTTCAGATGAGGATTGGGATTCCATGGTGGATAACATATGTAAGTGTTCTAGATCTCTCTCTGTTCGTGAGACGGCCCTTAAGGTTTTAACCAGATGGTATTATACCCCATCAAGACTACATGTATTGTTCCCACAAACGTCCCCTTTATGTTTCCAGGGCTGTGGCCTCACAGGCACTTTAGTTCATATATTTTGGGATTGCCCGACCATATCTTTGATTTGGTGCAAGATCTCTGAGGTGGCTACCTCACTAGCGGGTACCCCGGTACGATTGTCTATACAGACCTGTCTATTGGGGGCTCATATCCCAGGGGTCCATATCCCAGGGGTCTCTGATGCCATTATGAGTTTGATACATACTATATGTATTGCCACTTTATGGTCTATTGCCTTACATTGGAGGTCCAATGCTGTACCCTTGGCCTCCGTTTTACACAGAATTGACGCTGCAATGCTTATGGAATGCATTCAGTATACCCTACTGGATAAGATGCACTTATTTGATAAAAAATGGGAGTCATGGAGGGATTATAGACATTTATTGCATGATTAACAACATTTCCAGTGAAAGTTGTCTGGCATATACTGTTGACAGATGTATCATTCAACCTACCTTATCATTTATGTATTTCATGTACTTGCAATCTACTCTTTTCTATTTCTTCTCTTTCTTATATTAATATACTTTTCTGTATTGTACTTTTCAAAGGTGCCTTGTTTTTGCTGTAAATATCATTTGAAGTTGTACTGTTGTTTTACAGTCTACTCTTATACAATAAAACCGTTTGTACACAAAAAAAACCCAACTAATTTCAACATACTATATATATATATATATATATAAGGGGTAGTGCTACAGAAGTAAGTTTGGATTTGTGTTTTATTGGAGTTTGACATGTCTGCAATAAAATTAATACAATCAATACTGAAGCAGCATTGGTACCCAGCCCTCCTGTAAAGTACTGAGGCTTACAATTAGTAATCATTAATACTGTACTTCAATGGCAAGTGTTACTGTCTGGATCCACAGGATAAATTGTCATGGAAATGTAGTCTAGCACTGAGAGTCCAATAATGAACTGAGAAAAGGTCATGAAGTGCAGATCTCAGTGTAGTTACCTTCTAGGGGTGGATGCAGTATGATCCTACTGTAGCTTCAGGACCATGTCACAGGTTTACTTTAAGCTGATCTCAATGTTGTGGCGTGCTACCTTGTCTTATACATTGGCCAATACTGTACAGAGTGTTGGGGCACCATTCACAATGAATGGCACTGCAGTTGGACACATGGACTGACACTCATTTAACACACATTACTGCAATGCAAGTCTGAATAGGCCCAAAAATGGCATTCAGTTTTGCCGGCTTCTGGTAAGTGAAACAACCAGTTTGTTCTTGGTGATTGGTGCTTTGAGTTCTCAGGCCTACAATGACCATAACAAATGGTCAAATTCCTTATGAATTATTCATTTCGCAGGAGTAATAGGAAAATCCCAAGCCAGCTGGGAACAAAACCTGGAAGATCTTGCTGCTGGAGCCGTCAGGAGATACACAAAGCATGGGAATGACAGGCCCATCAAACTCCACTTACAACAGAAACATGACGTGACACTGTGAGTACATATTATAGTTGTCTGATCATGCCAGTGAAAATTCATTCTTTCTCATGCATGTAGAAATGTCAGAGTACCAGTTAACTCCCTGACACATTTGATAGTGCTCACATGCGTCACTTTGTTGCCAGGACGATAGGCATAAATATTTGAGATATGCGGTTACAAGCAGTGATGAATCTCACTGAAAAATGCAGATATCCTGACTATAGAAAGGAGGACTAGCTTGAGCAGGAAGTACAAAAAAACTGAAAGTCTGTTATATAAGACACACATTTAATGGATAAGTAATAATAATAAAAAAAATTCCTGTCCCCTAAGACTTGTCTTTGGTTGCTACACTCCACAGAATAATACAGTTGGGATATATTACATATAAAAGGTGAGTAGCACAAACCTTTAAACTGAGCGTCTTTGTACGTGCTATAACACCTCGTATTCATTTGTCTGATTTTAAGGGGCTAATTGGAGGAAAAATGCACAACTCACAATGTATATTCTGGGACTGCCTCATGTACAACTTATTTTGTTAAAGTAACAAATTAATTCTTTATACACTATATTGCCAAAAGTATTGGGACACCCCTCCAAATCAATAGATTCAGGTGTTCCAATCACCTCCCGGGCCACAGGTGTATAATATCAAGCACCTAGGCATACAGACTGCTTCTACAAAGATTTGTGAAAGAATAGGTCGCTCTCAGGAGTTCAGTGAATTTAAGCATGGTGCCATGATAGGTTGCCACCTGTGCAACAAGTCCATCCGTGAAATTTTCTTCTTACTAAATATTCCACGGTCAACTGTTAGTGGTATTATAACAAAGTGGAAGCAACTGGGAACAACAGCAACTCAGCTCATAGAGGTTCATGGAATTGACTTCCATGGCAGTGCAGCTGCATCCAAGCCTTACATCACCAAGTGCAATGCAAAGCGTCAGATACAGTGGTGTAAAGCACACCGCTACTGGACTCTAGAGTAGAGGAGACATGTTCTCTGGAGTGACGAATCACACTACTCTGTCTTGCAATCCAATAGACATGTCTGGGTTTGGCAGTTGCCAGGAGAATGTTACTTGCTTTACTGCATTGTGCCAAGCGTAATGTTTGGTGGATGAGGGATTATGGTGTGGGGTTGTTTTTCAGGGGTTGGGCTTGGCCCCTAAGTTCCAGTGAAGGGAATTCTTAAGGCGTCAGCATACCAAGACATTTTGGACAATTTCATGCTCCCAACTTTGTGGAAACACTTTGGGGATGGCCCCTCCCTGTTCCAACATGACTGCACACCAGTGCACAAAGCAAGGTCCATAAAGACACGAATGAGCGAATTTAAGGTGGAGGAACTTGACTGGCCTGCACAAAGTCCTGACCTCAACCCGATAGAACACCTTTGGGATAAATTAGAGCTGAGACTGCGAGCCAGGCCTTCTCGTCAGACATCAGTGCCTGACCTCACAATGGTCAAACATTCCCATAGACTCACTCCTAAACCTTGTGGACAGCCTTATAGGGTGGGCTAACTCAATATTGAACTCTACGGACTAAGACTGGGATGCCATTAAAGTTCATGTGTGTGTAAAGGCAGGCATCCCAATACTTTTGGTAATATAATGTAAATGCTGCTGGGACTCAAAGATTTAACCCACGATTCACACCTGTGGGATGAGGATGAACATGCATCAAATTGCATATTGTGTCTTTTAATACAGATGAGCTGTGGTACCATTCATTCCTAATGGCACCCCAAATCTGCCTTGCAATGCACGTGCTCTAAATCACATCAGAACACATGAGAACTAATTACCATGGCAGCCTATTGAAATGAGAAAATGCACACAAATGCATAGATGTGAACTGGGGCTTACTGGAAAATATAAAGGCCCATGACTTTAGGCTCCATTACAGTTGCAAGAAAAAGTATGTAAACCCCTTGGGATTACGTGGAGTTTTGCATGAATTGGGCATAAAATGTGCTCTGAACGTCATCTAAGTCACAACAATAGAAGAACACAGTCTGCTGAACATAATACTACACAAACATTAGATGTTGCCATGGTTTAATTGCACATAACATGTAAACATTCAGAGTGCAGGGAGGAAAAAGTATGTGAACCTTTGGACTTAATAAGTGGTTGACCCTCCTTTGGCAGCAATAACCTCAACCAAACATTTCCTGTAGTTGCAGATCAGACCTGCACAACGATCTGGAGTAATTTTGGACCACTCCTCTTCACAAAACTGTTTCAGTGTAGCAATATTCTTGGGATGTCTGGTGTGAATCGCTCTCTTAAGGTCATGCCACAGCATTTCAATCGGGTTGAGGTCAGGACTCTTACTGGGCCACTCCAGAAGGCGTATTCTGTGCTGTTGCAGCCATTGTTTTGTTGAATTACTTGTATGCTTTGGGTCATTGTCCTGTTGCATCACCCATCCTCTGCGGAGCTTCAGTTGGCGGACAGATGGTCGTACGATTTCCTGCAAAATGTCTTGATAAACTCTGGAATTCATTTTCCCATCAATGACAACAATCCGTTCAGGCCCTGAGGCAGCAAAGCAGCCCCAAACCATGATGCTCCCTCCGCCATGTTTTACAGTGAGGAAGAGGTTTTGATGTTGGTGTGCTGTGCCTTTTTTTCTCCACACATAGTGTTGTGTGTTCTTCCCAAACAACTCAATCTTGGTTTCATCTGTCCACAGTATATTTTGTCAGTAGTGCTGTGGAACATCCAGGTGCTCTTTTGCAAACTTCAAACGTGCTGCAATATTCTTTTTGGACAGCAAAGGCTTCCTCCGTGGTGTCCTCCCATGTACTCCATTCTTGTTTAATGTTTTCCTTATTGTAGATGTGTCAACAAAAATGTTAGCATGTGCCAGAGATTTCTGTAGGTCTTTAGCTGACACTCTGGGATTCTTCTTTACCTCATGCAGCATTCTGCGCTGTGCTCTTGCAGTCATTTTACAGGACGACCACGCCTAGGGAGAGTAGCAACAGTGCTAAACTTTCTCCATTTGTAGACAGTCTGTCTTACCGTGGACACATGAGCATCAAGGCTTTTGGAGATACTTTTGTAACCCTTTCCAGCTTCATGCAAGTCAACAATTTTTGATCGCAGGTCTGAGAGCTCTTTTCTACGAGGCATGGTTCACATCAGACAGTGCTTCTTGAAACCAGTAAACCCAAAACAGGTGTGTGTTTTTTAAGGGCAGGACAGCTGTCAGCAACACATCCAATATCATCACACTGATTGGAGTCAAGGTTGGCTCACTCCTGGCTCGAATTAGCTCTGGGAGAAGTCATTAAGCTAGGGCCTCACATACTTTTTCCTCCCTGCACTGTGAATGTTTACATGTTATGTGCAATTAAACCATGGCAACATCTAATGTTTGTATACTATTATGTTCAGCAGACTGTGTTCTTCTATTGTTGTGACTTAGATGACGTTCAGAGCACATTTTATGCCCAATTCATGCAAAACTCCACGTAATCCCAAGGGGTTCACATACTTTTTCTTGCAAATGTATGATATACAGATTGATCAGAAATCTGATTAAACAATCAGGCTTGGTGGACAGAAAATTTTACTAGTCATTCCTTATTAAGAAAAATGTTACTTTCATAATTTACTGATAAAGACTAACTTACTACTACAGTTATTTTTAGAATTTCTATTATGACTAGAACTATAAGCCTTCAAAGGTCACATTTGCTTTGTTCCTCCTTTTTCAGTAGACAAGCTAATAAGGCAATGCAAATGGCAATTACAGCAAACCACCCATAGTGACCATTCAGCAATCAGCTTCTGCCAGTGGCATGCGCTCAGATGAAGAACCCCACGGTGGCAGGCAGACATCCAAATAACTATGGATAACGCCAGCAAGGAATTATTCTATGTACAACTTGGGAGTGTATTTATAAAAAAAAATGTATAGCAACATTCCCAGTGAAAGTGTATGTACATTTGTTCTGTGTGAATAGGGCAGCTAAATGAATATTAGTAAGCTTTTTACTGTGCTTAACAACTGTTTTCCGTTGATTTAAAACAGGAAATACTGCATTAGGCCACTAGATGGCATTAAGTATGACAGGAAATACCTATGATACACAGGGCCATCTAATGGCCAGTTGAGGTATTTTCATTTTTAAAACACTTGACCAACCTTTAGAACATGAACAGTACATTAGTATGAACCCTAAGAATTCTGCTAGCTGTAGATACTGTTAGCTGTGGATATATTACTTTCTAACAGTTGCTCTCTCAATGGCAAAAAGATTGAGAAAAGCTATTCTAAGGTATAGATCTCCTTGGATTAAATGTTTTGAATTAAATTCATAATATACCAAACAGCAATAAATTAGCAAGAGACCAGTAGTTATCTTCTAATAAATCAAATTGGTGTCTAAAGGACAATGCAAACAGGTTTTTTTTTGCCATCCTCTTATGTACAAGGTTCAATGGTTTTAAACGGTTCTTTTACGCAGTATCATCACTTACCCTTATGTAAAATATTTGATTTCATAAGTGCAAAGATCTAGAGAACAAATCGTGTAGGACATCTGTGACGGTTTTTTGTAAGTTACAGACTGCTGGCAACTGTAGCACAATGGAGCAGAAGAACATTGGCTCTTAAATACAAGAGCTATTTTAAAAAACCACTTGCTGGTTTCCCTGGAGCTTGGGTCTATTCCATCATGTATGATATGAAAGGATGGGCAGCTGGGAAAGACATGGCTTGTCGACTAAAAGTTGTGTGCATGAGTCAGAGGAAAGCCTGAAGTATTTAATGAGCAACATAATGATATGTTGTGGTTTGTGTCTGGAGCCAAGGTATTGATTAGTTGATGAAATATTCATGCAGTAGTTATAGCAAGAATTGAGTTCTATGAAGCTGAACAATATAGTTCAGAGGCATACAACGTATCTGTACATATTCATCATTGGTTAGACCAGCCATTCTCAGCCAGGGTTCCTTGGAATCCTGGGGCTCCTTTCAGAGGTGGATATGACAGGGTTGCTCAACCTGTGGCCTGAGGAGCCCTATGATGTGGACTGCAACCTGAAACCAAGGAAGTGCATGCCCAGAGTCGTCAACCCATTGATTGCGATGTAGGCTTGCTGACCTCCCATCCTAGAGCACCAGAGTGGACTGTGCCAGCGGCGGCAGTGGAGGAAGCAGGCAGTGGTAAAAGGAGCAGGAGCTGCATAAGCTGATGCTTCCTCTGTAGCACCAGCTCCTGTCTCAGGTGTAGTGATACCAAGTGCACTTCACCTGAGACATTTCTAGGGGCCTGGAGAGCAATGCCAGCAAAATATTGAGGAGAAAAAGGGCTAGGGGCCCGTTAGTCATGGCTGACTGACCTCCTATTTGGTGGCGCCTGCACAGTTCTGGGGACAACACCACTTGGCATAGCTAGGGGCATGGCACACCAATGATCTTTTTAGGGTGGGATTCTTACCACCACTGTAAAGGGGGTGGGCATTTTTCCACTGGCCATCAATGCCTCCCCCCATGACCTGAGACCTAAAAAGTATTTCAAGGTTTCCTCTAGGATACAAAGGTTAGGAAAGGCTGGGTTAGACAGATTCATAAAGATGCCTTGGTACAGAATGGACACAGTGAGCAAATCAGTTTCATCAGGAGTATAGTTGTGCCTGCTATCAATTGCCCTAATCAATGACCAGTGATCAATAAAAAATATTGCTTTTTTACTTTGGGGCCAAGGCTTTCTGCCTATAACATGGAGATTTTGTATCTGAACATGGCATTCTAGACCAGCCTTACTCAACAACTTGACTCCAGAGGAACTGTAAAAATAATTTGCAGGTATTGCAGTATCTTTGTGGAAACCAATAGATTGAGGGTCAGCAGAAAAGGTGCCCCATGTATTTTTTCCAGTGGTGATCACAATGCCACCCTTACAGACAGCTGAAAAGATCATTGTTGTCATTCAGCTGGTTTTGCCAAGTGGCGTTGGCCCCAGAATTCTGCAGGCACCATGAAATGGGAGGTCATTTAGCAGCAGATCAAGGAACCCCTAGCAACCTCTGGAGGAACTCTAGGGCATGGAACCCTGGATAAAATGGCTGTTTTAGACAGACAGAAGTCTGTCTACAAAAGACACACAAATGTTAAAGGTAAGAGATGAAAGCACCTTTAGTTGGTACATTTCCTCTTTTTACTGCACATTTCCCCTTTGCAGGGATCTCAGTTCATCCAAAATGTTGTAAATAAAGTTTCCAGCTTAACAGTAAACTGTCTCAACTTTGAGATGAAAATAAATGCTGCTTCTCTGGTCTCTCTTCCACATCCTCCAAGCAGTCAGATGACTACACCAAGGTAGAGGCCACTGCTGAGCTCTGACAAGAGGAACTGCTGAAATAAGTAATTATTGTATTGTCTAGTTATAGGGTAGATGGTTAAACAACTTGTTCCAAGAACTGTTGTGCAAATACACTTCCTTTGATGCACCACTAGCATTATTTACATGAAACGCAAATATGTTTTACTTAACCTCTGTAGCTTTGTTATCCAGCCCTAATTTAAATGTATACAGGCCAAAAGACATCTGGTACCTCGGTGAAGAGCCACTAAAGAGTGTATATTTATTGACAAGGTGTAGCAAAAAAAAATTGACTTTTTATGTGGCTGTTTTTTACTGTTTCTTGTCAATAAATGGACACTCTTTAACTGGTCTTCACTGAGGTGCCAGCTTTCTTGTTAGACCATATACAGTGCCTTGAAAAGTATTCATACCCCTTGAAATTTTCCACATTTTGTCATGTTACAACCAAAAACATAAATGTATTTTATTGGGATTTTATGTGATAGACCAACACAAAGTGGTTCATAATTGTGAAGTGGAAGGAAAATAATAAGTGGTTTTGAACATTTGTTTTACAAATAAATATCTGAAATGTGTGGTGTGCATTTGTATTCAGCCCCCTTTACCCCTAACTAAAATCTAGTGGAACCAATTGCCTTCACAAGTCACCTAATTAGTACATAGAGTCCACCTGTGTGCAATTTAATCTCAGTATAAATACAGCTGTTATGTGAAGCTCTCAGAGGTTTGTTAGAGAACATTAGTGAACAAACAGCATCATGAAGGACAACGAACACACCAGACAGGTCAGGGATAAAGTTGTGGAGAAGTTAAAAGCAGTTTTTGGTTATAAAAAAATCTCAAGCTTTGAACATCTCATGGAGCACTGTTCAATCCATCATCTGAAAATTTAAAGAGTATGGCATAACTGCAAACCTACCAAGACATGGCTGTCCACCTAAACTGAAAGGCCAGGCAGGGAAAGCATTAATCAGAGAAGTAGCCAAGAGACCTATGGTAACTCTGGAGGAGCTGCAGAGATCCACAGCTCAGATGGGAGAATCTGTCCACAGTATAACTATTGACCGTGCACTCCACAAATCTCGCCTTTATGGAAGAGTGGCAAGAAGAAAGCCATTGTTGAAAGAAAGCCATAAGAAGTCCCGATTGTAGTTTGCGAGAAGCCATGTGGGGGATACAGCCAACATGTGGAAGAAGGTGCTCTGGTCAGATGAGACCAAAATTGAACTTTTTGGCCTAAAAGCAAAAAGCTATGTGTGGCAGATAACAAACACTGCACATCACCCTGAACACACCATCCTCACCATGAAACATGGTGGTGGCAGCATCATGTTGAGATGCTTTTCTTCAGCAGGGACAGGGAAGCTGGTCAGAGTTGATGGGAAGATGGATGGAGCCAAGTACAAGGCAATCTTAGAAGAAAACCTGTTAGAGTCTGCAAAAGATTTGAGACTGGGGTGGAGGTTCACCTTTCAGCAGGACAACAACCCTAAACATACAGCCAGAGCTACAATGGATTGGTTTAGATCAAAGCACATTCATGTCTTAGAATGGCCCAGTCAAACCTAAATCCAATTGAAAATATGTGGCAAGACTTGAAAACTGCTGTTCACAGATACTCTCTATCCAATCTGACAGAGCTTGAGCTATTTTGCAAAGAAGAAAGGGCAAAAATTTCACTCTCTAGATGCGCAAAGCTGGTAGACACATCCCCAAAAAGACTTGCAGCTGTAATTGCAGCAAAAAGTGATTCTACAAAGTATTGACTCAGGGGGGCTGCATACAAATGCATGCCACACTTTTCACATATTTATTTGTAAAAAATGTTGAAAACATTTATCATTTTCCTTCCATTTAACAATTATGTGCCACTTTGTGTTGGTCTATCACATAAAATCTCTGCTTTTTCACAGGTAAATGCTGCTGTCTCATCTCCACCTTAAACTGTCTCATTGCTACACACTGACTTTCTGCAAAACTCAGAATAATTCGTCTATATCTTTTTGCTTGTTTGTGGTGATTGATTCTCACCTCCTTATTGCCTCTCTGTGATCAGAGAATCAATCATCTTTTATGACATTGGCCTGTGTCTGTGGCTGGTCTGGCTTTGACCAATATCAATTCATGTGTTCCTTATCAGTTCCTAATTGGAGTGAAGAAGGATTGCTCATTTGATCATCTCCCTATAAATTTAGACCAGCTTATGGGGGAGGTCACAGATGGGGGGTACAGTCACAGATAGGGCATTGTCCCGCATGAGTCCATTTTCTGCTGGAATGTGAAAAAGCAGTTGAACGGAGCAGTTTAACTAAAGCAGTAAGAAGATACAACAAAGAACTTTACTGCACTCTGGATAGACTGCAATCAAAACACCCTGGGAAACATCTCCTACAAGACTGATTCCCACTCCATCTACCTTTAATATGCCCCCTCTACTCCTGCTTTTCATATTTCTATCCTCTGTTCTCAAAATAGAATTTCTTTACCCCTCTACTCCACCATAAAGCTTATATATATCACCCTCACTACCAGTGCTCTCATCACCTCCTGCTAATACTTAACTCACCTCCTGACCCAAATACGAGGACATGAAGGCATGTACACTCATATACATCCCGCTCCCATCTTACTTTCCTCACCCTCCTTCTTCTCCTAACCTCCAGTATCTCAACCCCACATCAGGCACCAGGCACCCTCCTTCCTCCAGGAATAGCCACAATCCACTCAATTTAGTCTCAATCTCCATGCTCCTAAAAACCACCATCCCTTTTTCATGTGCACTCTGGAATGCTCGCTTTGTCTGTAATAAGCTCACCTCTGTCCATGACCTTTTTGTCTCCCACTCCCTTAACCTACTAGCAATTACAGAAATTTGGCTTCAAGCAGCAGATTCTGCTTCTCCCGCAGCACTTTTCTATGGAGGCTTTCACTAGACTCACTCACCTAGACCCAGTGGTCGCAAAGGAGGTGGAGTTGGTTTGCTTCTATCCCCACTGAGCACCTTTCAAGTCCTCCCTACCCCTCCCTCTCTATCCTTCTCTTCTTTTGAGACTCACTGCATCCGGCTGTTTTCTCCCATTTCTCTGAGGATTGCAGTGATCTATTGGCTTCATGGACCGATGTCTCGCTTTCTTGATGACATCTCTCTCCTCTGAAATACCCACTATCATTCTTGGAGATTTTAACATCCCCATTATTGTGAACAACCCAGCTACAACCCAACTCTTCAACCTAACCTCATCTTTTGCTTTAAAACAATGGACATGTTCCTCCCCTCACTCTGATGGGAATACATTAGACCTTGTTTTCTCCCATCTTTGCACTCCCTACAACCTTACAAACACCCCCTTTCCTCACTCTGATCACAATCTCATCACCTTCACAGTGTCCTCATCTTCAAACACCTATCCCTCCAAGCAGCAAACAATTACCCACAGAAACCTTCACAACTTTAACCCTTCTCTTTTCCACTCTGCAACTGACCACCTCTATGACAGAATCTCTCCCCTGTCCTGCCCTCACCTGGCCACTTCTGTCTACAACAGTTCACTTTCATCCACACTAGACTCACTTGCTCCTCTAACAACATGAAGCATCAGGCCCTGACCATTAAAAACTTGGCAGACTGATGACACTAGAAATCTTAAGGGACATAGTCATGCACTGGAGTAATTTTTGGCATAAAACCAAATCCCAGAAAGCTTTCACCCTATATAAATCTGCTTTCTTAAAATACAATTCCTCCCTCCATGCTGCCAAACAAGCTTACTTTGTCACTGATTAATACCTTGTCATCCAGTCCTCATGGTCTCTTCTCTACTTTTAACTCTCTACTTTCTCCACCTCCACCCAGTAACTCACTCACTGCTTACGAGATTGCCAATCATTTCAAAAACAAGATTGACGCAATTCGTAAGGGCATCGCTACAACACAGACTTCTATCCCACTTAGCATACCTTATACTAAACTTCCCTCAACTTTCCTCTTTTGACCTTGCTACTACTGAAGAGGTCACTAAAGTTTTCTCAGAAGCCTGTCTCACCACCTGCCCCTGGATCCTGTTCCCTCACAACTACTATGGTCACCCTCATCTTCTATCCTATGCTCCCTCACTCACATCTTCAATCTCTCCTTCTCTACTGGTGCCTTCCCCTCCTCTCTAAAGCATGCACAGATCACTCCCATACTAAAAAGCCTTCACTGGACCCCACCAATCTGAACAACTTAAGACCCATCTCCCTGCTCCCGTTTACCTCTAAACTCTTAGGACGCTTAGTCTACAATCGCCTGAGCTCCTACCCAACTGACAACAACCTTCTTGACCCTTTACAGTCTGGCTTTCGCTCACTCCACTGAAACTGCCCTACTAAAACTCACTAATGATTTACAAACTGCTAAAACCAATGGCCACTACTCCATACTTACTACTTGACCTCTCTGCACCTTTTGATATTGTTGACCATCCCCTCCTCCTCAAAAAACTCCACTCTCTTGGCCTCTGAGACTCTGCTTTCTCCTGGTTCTCCTCCTACCTATTGCAGCGCTCCTTCAGCATTACCTATAACTCTGTCTCCTCCTCTCCACTGCCTCTTTCTGTAGGGGTCCCTTAAGATTCTGTCCTTGGACCCCTTCTCTTCTCCAACTATACCTCCTCCCTTGGTCACTTGATAAAATCCCATGGCTTTAAGTACCATCTCTATGCTGATGACACACAAATCTATCTTTCTACTCCTCACCTCAGCCCTTCAGTCTCCTCTCGCATTACTAACCTACTAAGAGACATATCGGCATGGATGTCACTCCACTTCCTCAAACTCAATCTTTCTAAAACTGAGCTTATACTATTCCCTCCAGCCCGTGCCCCCTCCCCTGACATCAAGATCAATAATACAACCATCAGTCCCTCCCCTCATGCCAGGGTACGAGGTGTGATCCTGGAATCCCATCTGTCCTTTCAGCCCCAAATCCAATCACTGTCCAAATCTTGTAGACTTCACCTCCACAACATCTCCAAGATACGCCTGTTTTTAACCACTGAAACCACTAAGCAACTTAATCATTCCCTTGTTATCTCTTGCTTTGACTATTGTAACTCCCTCCTCACTGGCCTACCTCATCGCAGGCTATCCCCTCTTCAGTCTATCATAAATGCTGCTGCCAGACTCATCCACCTTACCAACCGTCCCATATCTGCCATCCCTCTCTGCCAATCCCTCCACTGGCTTCTAATTGCCCAATGAATAAAATTCAAAATATTAATAATCACATATAAATCCATTTATAACTCTGCCCCAAATTACATCACCAAATATCAGCCAAACTGTCCTCTCTGCTCCTCCCACGACCTCCTGCTCTCTAGCTCCCTTGTCTTCTCCTCCCATGCTCGTCTCCAAGACTTCTCCAGAGCCTCCCCCATCCTCTGGAACTCTCTACCCCAATCTATCCAACTATCGCCTACTCTGCCCACTTTTAGGTGATCTCTGAAAACCTATCTCTTCAGGGAAGCCTATCCTTCCTTCAGCTAATAACCGAATCTTCTATTCCTCCTATCAGTTCATCCCCCACAGTTATTACCTTTTGTATAATCACCCCCCCTAGATTGTAAGCTCCAAGGAGCAGGGCCCTCCTAACCCTTTTGTATTGAACTGTATCGTCTCCCTTTATATTGTAAAGTGCTGAGCAAACTGTTGGCACTATATAAATCCTGTATAATAATTTACGTTTTTGGTTGTAACATGACAAAATGTGGAAAATTTCAAGGGGTATGAATACTTTTTCAGAGCACTGTATATGGTCCAACAAGAAAGCTGGCACCTCAGTGAAGATCAGTTAAAGAGTGTTCATTTATTGGAAAGAAACAGTTAAACACAGCCACATAAAAAGTAAAAGTTTTTACTATTCTTTGTCAATAAATATACACTCTTTACCGGATCTTCACCGAGGTGCCAGATGTATGAATACTTTTTCAAGGCTCCAGTGTCAGTTGCACATAATTGCTGTGTACCAGTTTCCTGACAACAATGGATTATGTCAGCGCAGTATGAGCTGGCATAGCCACTTGTAGTCATCAGGGACACATAACAAAGTGACAACGCAGGAGCACAATGGGCAGACAGATGTCACTCAATAACAGGAACTGCTTGAACAAGCAGAAGCCACCACCACCCAGTGTCCATTAGGGATGCTGGAAATGTGTTCTTTCCTATAATTCTAATCTCTGTCCCACTATTGAACAGTGAGGTGTGGAGGTACATGGTCTTCATAACATTATTTAAATCAGGCTGCAAATTTTTTTTTCTAAGCACCCTGCAAGTTTATGCCATAATGTGGTAGTATACATATCATGGCGGGTTTACCTGTCAAACGGAGCTCTCCAGCACTGTGCTGTCACCACTCCCACTGGTCCTCTGCACTTCCATCTTTCTTTCCAAGTTCCATCTCTTCAGCCGTTTGAATGGAACGGCTGCAATGGCATCATCCCTACACGTGTGCGGGAGTCACATCATGACAGCACAGAGCGGATGCCTTAAATCTGGTCTGAGCTGCAAAGCATGGCTCAGATAATATTATTGCTGAGAGGCACTAGGGCCTCTTCTGTTATAAAAACCCTGCCTGTCAGCACTTTTTTGACTTCATTTCCACTTTAATGGTCATATGCAATTAGTCCTTATGAGTTTATATACATTGTAACCACTTGACCCCCAGGCCAATGCTGACATTACATGTAAAAATCAGCATTATTTGGCTAGAAAATTGCTTAGAATCATATATATATATATATATATATATATATATATATGATTCTAAGCAATTATATATATATAAGCAATATATATATATATATATAATTTTTTTCCAGAGGCCCCAGGAGAACAAAATGGTTGTTGTTGCAAGTTTTATTGTGATTTATCAAAAGCAAATTTTTGGGAAAAAACTAACTTTAATGAATTTTATTAAACACAAACACAATAGAATACCCATTTTTGGTAAAATGTAAACAATGGTATTACACCAAGTAAACAGATATCTAACATGTCACACTTTTAAAATTGTGTACGCCCGTGGAACAGCGACAGACTACGGTACCTAAAAAATCTGCATAGGTGACACTTTAAAAAACTTTACAGTTTACCACTTTCCAGTTACACAGGAGGTCTGGTACTAGAATTATTGCTCTTGCTCTCTTGTTTGAGGTGATAGCTCACATGCATCGAGCGATCGCCTTTTGCATGTGTGTGCAGAACCCAGGGCCGGATCTAGCATGTCTGATGTGGGGGTGCAGTAAAAAATGTCAGGGGGGCAGAGGATGCAAGGTCAGCTGAGCAATGTATAGGAGTTCGTAGGGCAGTGTATGGGGGTCTGCTGAACAGAGGACAGGGGGTCAGTAGGGAAGTGTACAGTGGTCAGCAGGATGGCGGACGGTGTTAGCAGAACGGAGGACAGGAGGTCAGCAAAACAGAGGACAAGGGGTCAGTAGGGCAGTGTACAGGGGTCAGCAGGACGGAGAAGAGGGGGTCAGCAGGATGGGGGACAGGGAGTCAGCAGGACGAAGGTCAGGGTGTCTGCAGGACAGAGGTCAGGGGGTCAGCAGGTAGTGGACAGGGGGTTACCAGGGCAGTTTACAGGGATCAGCAGGATGGAGGACCAGGGGGTCAGAAGGATGGAGAACCAGGGGGTCAGCAGGATGGAGAACGAGTGGGCCAGCAGAATGAAGAACCAGGGGGTCAGAAAGACAGGGTACCGGGGGGTCATATCCCCCATTCCCCCTCCCACCAGCCTCTCCTAGCACAAATTACCCCTTCCTATTCCTCAATGTAGCTGCACAAATGCAACCCCCCCCTGCCCATCTCCCAGCACCGGAAAATGTGGATAGGGGGCCAGGGGTGGACTGACAACTCATGGGGCCCCCGGGCAATAGGGGATCATGGGGCCCTTGTGTCCTTGCCCAAACTCAAAAAAGCCTATGAAAAAGGTACCATGGGCATCTCACGGGGCCCCTTACTGACTCCGGACCCTCGTTTGCAAATGGACAGTCCGCCCCTGTAGGGGGCGCATAATCAAACCTGTGAGTACAGCCTGATGAGCGATCCTGTGTCACCTGCTGCATGGATGATCGCTGTTCTGACAGGAGGAGGAGAGCACAGACCGCACCTCCTCTCCACTCCAGTGAGTTCTCTCGGACTTTCCAAGTCAGTTCGTTGCTCCTCCCCCATCTTGTCCCAGACCTGAGTGCGGAAATGGGGAGAGGAGCTCAGCAGCCAGGCAGAATTTCAGTGGGGTGGCAAGCCTGGGGGGGCATACAGGGGTGCGCAGTCGACATCAGCACCCCCCTAGATCCGAACATGGCAGGACCTATGCGTGTGTTTGCCTTTGCATGTGATCACAGGGAGACAGGGGCTCTTTACATTTTTTTTATTAGTTATTTTATTTATCACATTAATTTCTATAACAAGGGATGAACAACATCCCTTGTGATAGCAGGGCCATGACAGGTCCTCTCTATGGAGAGATCTGGGGTCTATGAGACTCCATATCTCTTTTCTGGCCTCCAAAGCATGTGACCATGCCAAGATCGGTGTGATCAGATGCTTTACAAGCTGGTAATGGCCTGTTTACAACAAACCAAAACTGGAACTGACAGAATTCTCATAGTTTCCGTTTTCTGACGTCACACAGGAGGAACAACATCTGCAGTCTGATGGGTTCATCTCTCTGATCTCTCCACCTGTCAGCATGCTCCTTCTCAGCACCTGGCTACAAGTGCTGCCCTTTCTTTTTCCAGTTTGAGTGCTGATGTGCAGAAGATTACACAAGACTGAAATCAAGTCAAGTATTTGTACCATTTGCATTTTTTGGTGTAATCAAAGTATCTGGGTGTGAACAGAATAAATTTAGAGCGATTCCTAAATTATTTCCTAAACAGCTTTTTTTGTAGAACAGAGAAATAGAACGACATTGTCCTCACTTATAGAATTCTGACAAGATCTGCAACTATTAGTTGAAAATTCCCAAAAAGGCAGATTTCGCCTGCAAGCAGTGTGTGTTAGCATGTAAAATCATGTCTGCATAGCTGCGTCCTGAGCCTTTTCCACCCATCCGCCCTACCTGTGCTACATTTGGGTGACAGCAGATATTAGCCTTTTTTTCTTTTTTTTTATCTTTACACCAAGTTTGTTCCTGTCTTGTCTAATCTGTTCTTCTGTTTTCAAAAACTGTATTCTTTCGTTCTGTATATTTCACACACTCTATCTTTCACCCCCCGCCTCTCTGGAAACCACAGCCTGCGGTCCTGTCCTTCCTTATTTATTAAAGACTCCACACCCTCCTTTATGCTTCCTGTCTTGCCCAGGTACCTGGTTTAAAGGCAGCCCTGAAATGCAGCTCAGTAGGACAGGACTGGGTTATCTTCAATGGTAAGGTATCCTGTTTGGCAGAAAAAGGAACATTTACGGTAAGTGTACCGATCAATCAAGCTTTTATTGTGGCTGTTTAACCTTGCAGCACTTATAGCATATATCAGAAGGATAGCATTTACTAATTACTAGGCGCTAAAAGATCCCATTCTGGCAGATCAACTGTTAATGATGTCTAAACCGATCTTTCGTAATCTGCTGTGGGACCCAATTCCGGGCATACATGGGTAGCTGTAATGCAAAAAACCCAGAAGATATACATTATTGTATGTTCTTCAAAAGTTAAAAAGGTCGCTGGTTATCAGTAATATCCAAGATTGAACTACTTCTTTTGACCACTAATATATATATAGTTATTTTATTAATTGTTGGTTTCTGTTTCCTGAAACTGATTCAGCTGAAAGCAGCAAATATCTCTTACCCTAGGTTCACACCTAAGTGTTTTCTGCAGCATTTTGCAGAAGCGCAGTACAGTCCATTTAACATGATTTTCTATGGGACATGTTCACTTCTCCGCATTTTCACCCGGTGCATTTTTTGGAAAGAGTCAAGGACTTTTTTGAATGCAAAAAGTTGCCTTTTTGGTTCTATAAACTTCAATGGAAATGCTGCAGAAAAGTATGTATTGCGTTTTTGTCGCATTTTTGATGTGTTTTAAATTTGCTTAGCAACAGGATCTTTTTTGAACGAAAAAAGTTGCCTTTATGGTTCTATAGACTTCAATGGAAACACTGCAGAAAAGCATGTATTGCATTTTTGCTGCATTTTTGTGGCGATTTTGATGCGTGTTGTGTTTTAAATCAGCCTAGCAACAGGGACTTTTTTGCACAAAAAAAGTTGCCTTTTTGGTTCTACAGACTTCAATGGAAACGCTGCAGAAAAGCATGTATTGCGTTTTTGATGCATTTTTGATGCGTGTTGCGTTTTAAATCTGCCTAGCAACAGGGACTTTTTTTAACGCAAAAAGTTACCTTTTTGGTTCTATAGACTTCAATGGAAACGCTGCAGAAAAGCATGTATTGTGTTTTTGATGCGTGTTGCGTTTTAAATCTACATAGCAACAGGGACTTTTTTAAATGCAAAAAGTTGCCTCTTTAGTTCTATAGACTTCAATTGAAACACTGCAGAAAAGCATGTATTGCAGTTTTGCCACGTTTTTGATGCGTTTTGCGTTTTAAATCTGCCTAGCAACAGGGACTTTTTTGAATGCAAGAAGTTGCCTTTTTGGTTCTATAGACTTCAATTGAAACACTGCAGAAAAGCATGTATTGCGGTTTTGATGAGTTTTAAATCTGCCTAGCAACAAGAATTCTAAAAAAACAAATGGGAAAAAAATGCAAAATGCATCATAAACACAGCAAAAATGCATAAAAAATGCAATGCAGAAATGGCTCAAACGCAACCTGCATAGGTGTGAACCTAGCCTAACAATGAGCAAATTCTGTCTGAATTGGCCCTAGCATGTGTACAATATGCATGAATATGAGTTAGGGACTCTCCTTGAGGGTTAGGGACTGATGTAAATGTGCATTATTATATATATGCACATGTAATATATAAAATAGTTTCTAAACTTATGCTCCTCCATTGGTGTCAGTGGAGGGAATTATGACCCCTTTGATGGTATCAGTGGATAAAACAGTGCCCCAAGGGCCGGATAAAAGCAAGCAAAGGGCTGCATCCGGCCCTCGGGCCACAGTTTGGAGACTTCTCTAGTGAATGTGTGATTAGATGACTGTGGTAGGGACTTTACACTGTAAATTTCTATAGGACAGTAGTTGAATGGCACTGTGCAGTCTGTAAAATGCTGTGTTATATACATGGGATTACAGTATCATAGTGTCACAACAGAGAAAGACTTCAATAATAAGCAGTATGACAATGTGAGACAATCATTATTCTGTAGCAGGCACACACATTTTCCTTACTGAAGTGAAACCAGCAATAGATGCATCAATATTGATTGAAGTTGATTGCTACACATTTCTTTTACCTTATTGAATAAACCAAAATAGTGACCTCTATCTACTGAAGACACAGAATAGAATCTAGAAAATACAGCCAATGAAGCATGAAGGTCAACATTCTTTTCATTTATTTCCCATTAGATTCTAATTTAATGCATTAATATTATTGTTTGTTTTTGTCAGTTTTAGTCATCAAGTTTCAGTAATGAAACAGCAAGAATGTGAGTCTTGCACCCACACTACAGATAGTTTTGTTTCCAGCTGGCGCATCATTTTTGAATGCCTGATCGAGATATATATATATATATATTTTTTTTTTTTTTTCTTTAATATATAAATAAAGATGGTAGAGTGATAGTGCTAAAGCTACAGAGCAACAATGCCATGTCTGTCTGTAGGATTCATTGGTCTCCGCATGTTTTGCTATGCTTGTTGAGATTATCAGTGCACAAGTGTCGTTGGACATTTCCCCATGTCCAGGAATATCCATCGAAACTGTGATGAACAGGGTATGCATGAATATTGTGGATGCCCCCATGGTTTGACCATGACATTGCACATTGGGAGGTCATACGTCATTGCTATAACCACAGTAATATCATTTTTTATTTTAGAAACACAGGTATACTGTATTAGAGAAACTTGTTAAAATGTCATGCGTTACTATCAGATTGTGTCATGGCAGCATTTAGCTACTGATCAGATTGTGTCGTGGCAGCATTTAGCTACTGATCAGATTGTGTCATGGCAGCATTTAGTTACTGATCAGATTGTGTCATGGCAGCATTTAGTTACCGATCAGATTGTGTCATGGCAGCATTTAGCTACTGATGTCCTTTTCCGACAACAGTTTTCATAGTGCTAGAAGCATAAGCATCACTTCCTGAAATCTTGTAGTGTACAACTGGAGATGTATGTCATAAGGAGGTTGTGAAACAGTGGTGGTGAAGACAGCCTTGGTATTTTTTACAGTGAATGTTAACGTGACAGTATTGAGGTTTGCACGTTGCTATTTTTCATGAGTATCAATAACTAAAGCTTTGGAAATGACCGTCAACTTCAGGTTACAAATACTGCTATATACAGTATATATATATATATATATATATATATATATGCCAGGAGGTATTGCGGTTGATTTTATAAAGGGAAATAAGCTGTTCAGTTTGCAATTGAAGATGCATTTTGCAAGGAAACTTGCCACTAGAGTTTCCTGAGTGAAGTGAAGCTCTGCTAACTTCTACCATATAATCATGTGCAAGAAAAAATGCTTTTTTAATTTAAAAAACAAATTCCTTCCCACTCACCTATTAACCACCAACCACGCTATAGCTGAAAGACAGCTACAGCACAGTTGTCCAGTTCTGGGAACGCGTCCCCAGCGGCACGCAGCTGGCGCTGTCGGTGATAGCTGTGTCCTATGGACACAGCTGATCACATGACAAGGTAAAAGGCCAATCACAGTGATATTTTACCATGTGATCAGCTGTGTCCAATGACACAGCAGATCACAAAGTAAATACAGTTGCCAATTATCTGCAGCATGAGGAAAGTAGTGCCAATAATCGGCAAATGTGACAGAGGAGATCTGCACTGATAATCAGGGCACTGAATATCAGTGCCTTGATTATTAGTGCCACCCAGCAGTGCCCAGCAATGCCGCCCAGCAGTGCCAACAGTGTCACCCAGCAGTGTCACCCATCAGTGGCCAGCAGTGCTGCCCATCACTGCCTCCCATCAGTGACGCCAGTGCCTCCAGTTAGTGCTATCAGTCAGGGCCCATCAGTACCGCCTATCAGTACCCATCATTGCTGCATATCAGTGGATCATCAGTGCCTCCTCATCAATGCCCACCAGTGCCACCTCATCAGTATCACCTCATCAGTGCAGCCTATCAGTGCCCATCAGTGCTACCTATCAGTGCCTCCTCATCTGTACCCATCAGTGCTGTCTATCAGTACCCATCGGTGCTGCGTATCAGTGCAGCCTCATCAACGCACATCAGTGAAGAAGAAAAATTACCTGTTTGCAAAATTTTATAATAGAAACCAAAAAAATAAAACACTCAGTGGTGATGATTAAATAACACCAAAAGAAAGCTCTATTTGTGTGAAAAAATTGTACAATTTTCATATGGATACAGTGTTGCATGCCTGTGCAATTGCCATTTAAGGTGCACCAGCATTGAAAGCTGAAAATTGTCCTGGGCACGAAGGGGGTGGGAGTGCCCAGTAGGCAAGGTTAATTATTGTAAAAAAAATTAAAAAGAAAAAAGGGGGAAAGCTGCAGCACCCCAAAGTCACCAACTGTCATATACTTACAATACTAAAAAGCTCCACACAAACCAAATATTCAAAACCGGATATAAAGGATAAGTTCATATTTTAGATAAAAATAATAATTGCACATTTTTGTGCAGGTAAATAAAATGTGCATTTATTATTTTTGTCTACAGGAGCCTGGAAAGCATTGTACCAGCAATTAGTAGATCACTGATGCCATGCATCCTCCTAGAGACCTGTCAGAATATCTGCTTGCCATACGGGATGTACGGGATGTACAGCCAAGCTGATATTCTGACAGGAAGCTTCAATGAACTACCATGGCGCTCCACAGTGCTGTGCTAGTTCATTGAAAACTACAAGCCCACAGCCACTAAGGCAGTCTGGACTTGCAGTTCATTCATTCACGGAAGCCCCGCACAGCCTCACTGTTTTCAAATTTGACAGACAGAACGGGAAGACTTCTCCCTGTACTGTCTGTCAGAGGGAGGGGGCAGCTATGGGAACATGTTACATGTTCCACCCTAAAAACGAGTGGAACATGTAACATGTTCCCAGAGGTGAACTTATCCTTTAGGTAGTGACAACTTGTGATTAAATACAAATATTAAAGAATGAGTACAGAGGAGCAATGTGCATTGTAAAAAGTCCATTCATTTGCCAGTCAATATCAAGCAGTGTAAAGGAAATCTTCAATTGAACTCCACCAAAATTCCAGTGTGTAGAATGGAAAGTTCCACCACCAAAAAGCAAAAGATGGCCACTCACCTTGTATTATAGACCTTTACACTATAAAAGGTCTAATTACACTTGTTCCAATTTAGAAGTCTGGATGAGCTTAGAGCAAATGGCTCTCTGATGTTAGTTGACTCCGTAATATGACCACTCTAGTACAAGCATATGCAGCCCATAAAAGGATATAAAAGAGACTAATAGTGCTCTCTGTATACGTATCTTTTATTTATAATATTAAAATTACACTCACAAGAAAGGTTAAACGTATATGCAATCGTTAGCAGTAAAATCTCAGCAGTAAAATCAGACTGAGTAATTTCAGTAAAGAAGAAGATTCTGTACAACTAAGTAAGACTTAAGATAAGGCTGGGGTTACATTTAAAAGTTGATCAGTGTCAATGTGATGTAGAACAGTAGAATGATTGATACAGTTGCTGGCAGTTTATAATCTACCACTTCTTCTATTACTCATTCATTTCATTTCTCATCTTAGCTAGATGTTAACACACATAATATGTTAATATATGAATGCATTTGCCTTGGCACTTATTGTTAACAAATAAATGATGTACCATTATTTCATATGAATTAATTGTAATATCTCTGGCATAGGAATGATGTCTTCTCCATGGGCTTCGATTTTGTTGTACCTAACAGTCCTCTCCTCTGCGATTGGTTACAAGCATTCCCTTCCAGATCAATCCTTTTTGACTGATCCCCATAGAAGAGAAGAATATAGGAGCTCTCCTCTAGTGTTCGAATGGAAAACACAAGACAAATCAGATAAAACACTCCTTACTTTAATCCGCAAGGCAAGAGAAATTTCAGATAAAAAGAAAACTGAAGCTCAGCCAGATAAGAAGTACCCTTTTAAGGCTGAAAAGGTCTCAAAACCCCCATTGGAAAAGTCTCCAGGGGTCATTCCACATATTGTGTTGCCCTCCAAAGCTCCATATACTAAGCCTCAGGTCATGGCACAACTTGATGATGATGAAACCACACCCTCAAGTGAACTAAATCACACTGCAACAGAAGAAAAACTCACAGAAGCTGAAACAACACAAACAGACAAATCACCTATTGTAGCAATAAAAACAATAGCCACAGAAATGAAATTTACAAGTATTCAAGAAACACTTTCTACACCAAGTCCCACCAAATCTAAAGATTTGACTGTTTTTACAAAGAGTACGATTGATGAAGCCACCACATCTGGTCAAATCCATTCAACAATTAATACATTTCCAAACAGCATACCTGATAGTACCGGTAATAAATTGGTGGAAGAAACTACAGAAACTACATCTGCTGTACCATCAAAAATACCTAATGTTACGCCATCCAAACCCATATTGACATCAGCTGAGCCAACTACACATGGTGAAACAACTGGATGGATTCCAGGTTCCAAAGGCTCCTCCACAACACCTGTTTCAGCAACACACATATCCACCACTTCAGAAGATAAAATACTTACCCAGGCGCTAGTAAAACAGTGTATGCTCGCTATCCTAATTCTTTCTGTTGTGTGCACAATCTTTATTATAACTACCATTGCTCTTGCTGCCAAACTTTCCACTATGAGGCAAAAACAGAAGCTGCGTCATCCAACCACCTATACAGAAATGAGATGTATCTCTTCTCTACTGCCAGAGAATGACCAACCGAACAAAGTAAAACCCAAAAGACTGAGGACATTTGCCACTCCAGAGGAGAGTGATGGTGACAACACCACGCTCAATAGCTTCTTGCCTGATCACTAGTGCAATACATTTTGTAAGACTTTTCTGTTCACTTTGATGACTATAATGCTATGTTCACACCAGCGTGACCGGGATCAATATCAAAACTTTACTAGAATATGTTTTTTTTTATTTTACAAACTTTTGGTGCATACTGGACATGTTCAAAAGATCTCACTCAGATGGATTTAATGGAGAACTGCATATTAAAAGTCAAAAAAGGAAGTAGCCCTAATTTTTGGCACTCAATGGCTCATCCTGAGTCACGTGTGACATGTGTGAACTTGTTGTGAAACTTTCATTCAAAACTGAAAAGTTATTTTCCTTACACATCTCATAAAAAAGAAGCCAGTTGATTTTCATCTCTCTAATCTTGTTAATTAAAGATAGTAGTTTATGTGTTAAACATTAAGAAGCATGCAAAACTGCAGGGTATTGATAGTTGTTTAAAGTAAGCCAGCCACATGAGGGCTACCTTTGCTTGCCTTCTCTTTATTTTCCTGTTTGTTTGGCTGTTATTCTGACATACTGGCCTCAATAATGTTTTAACTTACTAACTTGAAACAAATGTGAAAATCAAGAAAGATGTAAAAAGTCATTATCTGCATATACATTACAGGTTACCAGCATTTTCAAAAGAAGTCAGCAATGGCAATCTTCATGTTTCTTCTGTGTTATACCTTTTTTACATGAAATTTACCGCGCTTCATGTGTAAAGATATTACAAACTGGAAACTCCTAGATAATTCAGAGCTAAAAAATGTTGTTTCTAACAAGAGTTATCTACTGCAGCCTCTCTCAACCAGGGTGCCTTGAGGTTTCTTCAGGGGTGCCTTGGCAAAATGTCTAAAAATTACCTAAAACTTGTATACAAACCAGCGGGTGGAACAAGCCTGACTTTTAGTCACACAAAGCCACATGTATTCATTGTGCTCCATTATGACCTTCTAGCTGCCGGTATCCTGACAGCCAGTGACATCATCAGTTAATAAGGAGGATGTTAGCTGCTTTCACAGCATCCTAGTTTGACCCTCCCCTGCCCTTCTCCATCAGTGCTGGGGTCACATTAGATTAGTGATACATAAAAACTGAGGGAGAAGAGAAACATTGTCAGTACCAGTGTGCAAAAGTATATTTGCTTTCAAAGAATAAATCACCTCTAATGTTGAGTGTCCTACAAGTGTGAATGTTGCTGCATTATATAAAACTATTAGAATAGTTTTTCACATTTTAGAATGGGGTGCCCTTTTAAAATGATGGACAGTCTTGAGGCACCCCTTTTTACAAGGGGGTGCCTCAAGACTATCCATAATTTTAAAGGGTGCCTCGGGACTCTCCATAATTTTAAAGGGTGGCTTGACTGAAAAATGGTTGAGAAACACTGATCTACTGTAATCAAAAATGACATACACCTGAAACTGATATTCCTTGCCGTATCTTGGGAACTCTGGGACAGAGATCTCTATTTAAGGTACTAGTTCTGCCACCTAAACAGCTATGACTCTCTTGCTTGGCCCAAAGTCTCATAAGATAGTCACAACTAGCCTGCAGGCAGTGGTTTCAACATTTCCATTCACTTCAACTCCTAAATAGCATATAGGGGCTCAGCAAAAAGCTTAACAATATAACAATAGGTAATAGAAGCAGTTGGTAAGTCATTCTGCTGGCATCTACTCGATCTAACAGATCAGTCTTCACACACACATTTTACGACTCTAAATTTACTCTACATTAAAAAAAAATATTTATGGGATGCTACCAATGGCATCTAATTTCCAGGGTGTCTTTTTATTTTGATATACTGCACAATTTTACACCATTTAATTATGCTCAGAACAATAAATAAGGTGGCCTATTATAATGTAATAAACGTGTTAAATAACTAAAACAATAAAACACAAGAACAGTGTTATTATCCAATTAAGAAAATATATTATAATGAGGAAAGTTGTGGTCATCTAATAGCGTGCCACAACAGGCTTGGATAAACTGAGGCTGATTCTCTAAACTGTGAAATGAGGTGGCTTGAAATTATATGGAGTGAAGCAAATGCATATTGGCCTTAGACATCTTAATATTTACCTAGCATATTTGATACCTGGTGGAAATTCTCTTTTTTAACAACCTCTTTATATTATAAAATTCTACATTTGTGGTTAGTGGAAAGTGCCCTATTGTATTGGCATTAGTGGAGAGGTGCCCCCTTACATTAATGGTCAATGCAGAACTGCTGTCTTACTGTGGTGGTTTGATGAAAAGTTCCCTTACCTTGGTGGTTAGTGGGCAAGTGTTCACTTAAATTGAAGGTTAATCTGAGATCAGTGGAGAAGTGCCCCCTTACATTGAAGGTCAATGTAGAACTGCCCTCTTACAATGATGTTTAGTGGAAAAGTACACTTTATCTTGGTGGTTAGTGAAGAAGTTCCCCCTTACATTGATGGTTAGTGAAGAAGTGCCGCCTTACATTGGTAGTTAGTAAAGATGTACCCCTTTACATTGGTGGTCAGTGGAAAAGTACACGCCTTTATTAGTGGTAAGTGAAGAAGTGCTCCTTTACACTGATGGTCAATGGGATGAAGATTGCTTTTACGTTGAAGATCAGTGATAAATATGCACCTTACATTGGTGGTAATTGCATCAGAAAAAAATATGTTGGCAGTTACTTATCACTCCCCTGGTCTCTTGTCACTGGCTCTTCTGAATGTTGTCCACCTGGACAGCCTGCATGAAAACAATGCACCTCCTTATTGCCTGCAATCAGGGCTGATCGCTTTCACCTTCCAGCTTTGGTATGCCAATCCCTCATCACACTTCAAACTTTAACAAATCAGGCCCACTGACTGAGCAACATCTTATAAAGTAGCATTAAATATCAGCATATCAACATGATGATATCAGGTCTATCACTTGTTACAAGAGGGACAGAGGAATCCTATACAAGCAAAGTAGTGATAAATACAGAAAAAAATCAAATCTCACTAACAGAATGACTTGTTTTGTGAGTTTTTATATGTAGTATTTAATTCCATTTAAATGTATTGTATATATGTATTATAGTTTCAAGACTGTTTAATGCTGATCTGTTGAGGATAAGCCTAAAGTTAGTTTTTGCAGATTCAATAGTGTTTTCGCTCTGGTTTACAAATAACACTGTTCAACAAATTTTTATTTTTTGCCAGTTTTGGAAACAAAAGGAACTATTTCTTAATGAATTTCACATTCTGAGTTCAAATATAACAATGAAATTTGTCAATTGGCTCTAGTTTTTCTGTAAACGGAAAGTTTTCTACTATAGGCGTAATGACTACATAATGCACAATAATTATATAGATAGATGTCTTTCCACAAATATAAAGCAAGTGATATTGACAACATAACAAAGCCTAAATGGCATAATATATTGCATAGGATTACCAAGAAAAATTATAGCCATAAGCTAAGTTGAATCATTTTAATACTTAGGATTCTCACTAGTTTTGTCTTCAGTTTGTGTCGGTTTTGCTTCTCTTGGCTTTTCTCTTGTATTCGAGGAAAGGGCTATCTCTTACAACTGACCAGCAATAGTCAGCAAGCATTGATGGGCTCCATTTACCTTGATATCTTCTTTCCATAGCTGCAATGTCTTGATGGAAGCGCTCTCCGTGTTCATCACTCACTGCTCCACAGTTTGGTGGGAAAAAATCCAGATGCGAATGTAGAAAATGAATTTTTAGAGACATGTTGCAACCCAGATTTCTGTAAGTCTGGATGAGTTTTTCTACAACTTTCTTGTAGTCTGGTGTTTTATTGTTTCCAAGAAAATTTGATGTCACTGATACAAATGCTGTCCAGGCAGCCTTTTCCTTTCCACGCAACAGAGAAAGAAACTCATCATCATGAATAAGTTTACGAATCTGTGGCCCAACAAAGACTCCTTCATTTATTTTTGCAGCACTAAGTGCTGGAAATTTGCTAATCAGGTACTTGAAACCTGCTTTATTCTTGTCCATTGCCTTAACAAAGTTTTTCATTAATCCCAACTTGATGTGTAATGGAGGTAATAAGATCTTATTGCTGTCTACAAGTGCTGGATAGTTAACATTTTTTTCTCCAGGCTGCAATGACTGGCGTAATGGCCAGTCTCTTTTGGCATAGTGCATTTCTCTCGCACGACTGTCCCACTCACAGAGGAAGCAGCAGTACTTAGTATATCCACCTTGAAGTCCAAGTAGGATAGCAATCACCTTCAGGTCACCACAAATCGACCATTGATGTTCATCATAGTTGATGCACCTTAAAAGCTCTTTCAAGTTTTCATACGTTTCTTTCATTGAAACTGCGTAAGCAACTGGAACTGACGGCAGCTGATTGCCATTATGGAGCAAAACAGCTTTAAGACTCGCCTTTGAAGCATCAATGAACAGCCTCCACTCATCGGGATCATAGCATACGCCGATGGCTGAGATTAAACCATGAACATTGTTACATACAGCAATATCACCTTCCTGGACGAAGAATGGGATCAGATCTTTCTGACGATGACAGTAGAAAGACGTACGAACATCACTTGCTAGGAGATTCCACTGTTGTAGTCTTGACCCCAAAAGCCCTGCCTTGTTCTTCGGAAGATCCAGGTCTCTGATAAGATCGCTCAATTCCACTTGTGTAATGAGGTGTGGTTCAGTGGGTGTGGATGGAAGAAAGTCTGGGTCATGTGAGGTTGACGGTTGATGACTACACGCTTCAGGTTCTTCCTCACTTGACTCAACCACGAATGATTCTGGTGCTTTAGGAATTGGTAGCCCCTCTCCATGAGGAACTGGACGTATTGCCGATGGAATATTTGGATAGTGCACAGATAACTTTTTCTTCTTATTTAGCCCTTTTGTTGGAGGCACCATACAAAAGTAACAATTACTAACATGATCTGTTGGCTCTCTCCAAATCATTGGCACAGCGAAAGGCATAGATGCCTTTTTTCCATTCAACCATTGCTCCAGTGCCGTCCCACAAGAATTGCAGCATATATGTGGTGCCCAGCTCTTGTCCTGGTCTCCTATCTTGCAGCCAAAATACAAGTTGTAGGCTTTCTTAATCATTCCTGTTATCCTCCTTTTTGTGAGATAAAAGTTATTTCACCGCAGATATAGCAGAAATTATCTGCTTTATTCACACAAGTTCGAGGCATTACTGAGTAGCCTATATAAGCATAAAACGAAATGTAAAGACGCTGTCGAACTACAATCAGCTACAGATACTGCAGCTTTTATGCAGTGAAGTGATGCAATTAAAGGCTAATATTGCATCATCTCAGTATACATGCAATTTTCTATTGGTCACCAGTATCAATTGCGCAATATGCAGCTGAAGTTGCATCATAATTTTGAATGGCTTACGTCATTAGATGGGTGAATATATCATGGAAACTAGAGCCAATCAACATTTTTTAGGGTCATTTTCATTTTCAGCACCCCAAAATTATGTAAGATTAGCTAATTTTATGCCCAAAACTTTTTACCTGTTGAACAGTGTAATTGGAATTTTTTCCAGGGATGGCACAATAAAAGGAGGTGATAATGCAGATTGAACTAGTGAGAACGTCTAAAAGAATTTTAAAAGGCCCATTTAAAGGTGATATTTCAGCTATACTTGGACTTTATATACCAAAAAAAGGACCTGAAAATGGTGACTTTTGAGGCAGAACATAGACATGAAAACATGTTTTTATGTTTATGTTGCGCCTCAAAAGTCCCCATTTTCAGATCCCTTTTTTGGTATATATTTACAATATTAGGGATGTGGCACTTAAACACAGATTTTAATATTAATTATTCTTGGACTTTAGTGACCTTCATCTTATAGGAACCCAGGCGATCCAACTGATAGATTCCCATGAGGGAGTTCCTAGCTTCTCCCATCCCAACGAAAGGTTCCATCTTTCTGCTTTATTGTATACTTTAATGTCAAACAAATTAAGGAAACATACTGAAGGAACTGTGTAGGCTGCCATTGCTGACCTCTGCAAACATTAATAATTGCTTGGCTGTCCTATTGATTTATAAACTGCGATCTAGGACAACTGATTAGGAGCTCTGAATTCACTTGACACTTGTTTGTCCTGGGTCAGTGATTCAAAAAGTAATAAAACTAATGAAAATCAAGGAACTGGAATTTTCAAGTGGTCAGCTAGGGGATCTCCTTATTTCTGCCATAACTGGCTTCCTTTAAAGCTGAAGTATAAGGTAAGCATTTTATACTTTCCATTGCCCTGTAGTATGTCACGGCTCAGGTTTGCACAGAGGCTTCGGCAAAAGTTATATAACCTGGAATGTTCAGTGAGCCGAACTAATGCCAATCGTAAACCCTTTAAGTAAATGGGGCTGAACCTGCAACCATGAATCAAAACCCTACATCATGGTGAGAGCGCAGTACTTGTATACAAAATGCCAATTCGACTCTAAAAAAATGGACATTCAGGAGGAGCAGCAAGGGATGTTGCCTGTGTGAACAAGGCTTTCCAGCTATTATGGAGCCCCAGGTTTTCTGGTGGTAAGTCTGTGTCAAATGCCTTCACTGCCAACTGAGCCAATGGCATTTGACAGTTGAGTGACATGGGTTGGTGAGTGACTTGTATTACTCCTGCTGTCATACATGAGTGCCAGGGTTAATTAGGGTGTCCTTCAGCTATATATTACAGTAAGTGTCAGTATTATAGTTGCTGGGTTTTCGCTGTTTGGATATGACTCTGCTCAGGTTTCTGTTTTTCTGTTTGAAAGGTAAGCGTGAGACTGAATCCTGGATGTGTTTAATCCTTGCAACCGCACACAACGTCAAATATACAGACTATAACAGATTTGCATAGCTTCCACCTGTCCTTCATCTAGGTCTATTACTGTTTTGATTACCAAATCCATCCATTGCTTTTTTTTGTCTTCACAAGGAGTTTCTTTAAGGCTGTACTAGGGTTCTGTGTGAATAAATGTAATATTTACTAAAAATGCTTATGTTGTGCTAGACTTCATATCCAAATTATTACCGATTACATTTTTTGATGGTGGTAAGGAAAATCAATAATACTTTTATGTGATTTGTATTTTCTTTTTTTCGTAATGAAGGCACAGCAAGGTCATGACTGTTGCTAAATATTTTTGTTTATAAAAGGTTCCCTTTGAAATTGAGAGGTATAAATTTACATATAAACTAAAACTTGCAAGATAGTTAACATTCAAAACCAGGGTGCTGAGAGCTAGCAGATTATCAGGAGTAATAAGAAATAATTGATTTCCAATAAATTTTAGCTCTACGGCTGTTTTAACAATAATGGATTCTGATTGGTTGCTATGTACAATGTTTGCAGTTAGGACTTTGATCCTTGCCTTGTTTTACTAAATAGGCTCACTAATGACGTGTCTATATAATAAATCTGCCTTAGTTAATTAGCAATCTGTGGTCTTAAAACACAAATCGCCCAAGGCTACAATTTATCCCCATATGCCAAGGTTTCGAGTGGTTGGTTTCTGTAAAACGCACATCCTAGCATTGTCCCTGGCAGTGTTTCTATATTCATACTATGCAGATGCCAGTCATCTCTAAGGTGCCTTTCCATTTCCAGCCACCAGAGGAAGGTACACAGCTTGCACCCAGCCAGTGGTGGCAACCTGTAAAGTCTTGGCATCTGGTCCCAGTGGTCTGCAGTGATTCATTACCTGACAGTAGCGGAAGCAGCAGGCCAACCAGATGTGGGACGGTTAAAAGAGTCTGTACCCGGTTAAGGAGGAGCTGCTCACATTTGCTGCCCCTGCATTCACTGGCCTTGGGGACCATAGTTAATTCTGGATCTCTTGTTTGCATACTTATGTCACATAGCAGGAGTCTGCAGACCTAGCATCCTGGGGAATATCAGCCTATTCAATAAAACTTGCAATCAGAGTTGAAAAATTTGCTAAGTCCCTGCTGAATATTAACACCTCTCAGTGAACGTTTTTTAAGATACACTGTATGTATCCAGACACCCTAGCTAGTAAATCTCACTAAATTAATTGAATTACAAACATTCCCTAAAGGGGAAGTTCCGCTTTTTGCCCTCCACCCCTCTCCTCTTCTACTTTTGGCACTTTTTAGCATGAGCTGGTACCTGGTTTTGACAGGTACCTACTCCCATTTCTGAATGAACCAATGCGGCGATCTTTCAAAAGTTCTACTCCTCCCCGCAACCTTCTGTAACATGTCACAGGTCCTAGAAGGCTGCTGGACCATTCACAAAGTGCAACTCGCACATGCATAGTGGGCAGCCTGCTGTGAAGCCGCAAGAAATCATAGTTGGCTGCCCATAGTAAACATTCCAGGGACCCAATGATCAGCAAAGAATCGGTTTGGGTGAGGTTGGCGCAGGACCCCTGGACTGATGAGTGTATTTTTATTAAAAATCAGAAGATACTGGACAGTGTCTGTAGCTGCTGAATTTTATTTTTTTTTCAAACAGTGCAAAGAACCACTTTAAGGGCAGTTACAGCAAAACTTAAAGTGGTTGTAAAAATAAATAAAGTGCAGCGCTGATAAAATGACAAATAATACGACAATAAAAGTTCATAAATAATAAAATGATAATAAATGATCCCAACTGTAGCAGAATTCAAATGCTTGTGCTTGGAAGTAACGGTAAAAATGTGCACTCACCAGATCTGCATAGTATATGTGCATATAAATATATCCACCACGGACCACTTAGGGAAACGGCGTCAGGCATCTGGTGAACTACCTTCTAGGTATGGAACAGCACAGCAGTAGATCTTGGGATTTAAGTGAAATCTGCTCATCCAGAGGTCCCCTTTAGGATGGATGGGTGCTCAGCCTGGTTACAGGGATTCCGTCCTCTGGGTGCTGGATAGGTAAGGATCATCTGCAGGCTCTGTAATTAATAGCTCCATAAAAGAGCCACAGAAGAAGTGCCCATAGTGTAGTAATTTCAAAAAGCTTTATTCCATGGAAATTTGGTTAAAAAGGGGTTAACAGTATTGCAGAGTGAACGCAGCACTGACCGAGATAAAAGATGGCCGCCGGACCTGCGGCGTGACGTCATGGTGTGTTGGTTCCTCCTTAAGCTTTACGTGCCACGCACGTCGTCAGAGGGGAGACCAACACTGCCGTGACAGACGTCAATTCCTTATAAAGGGAAAAGAGATAATAAGAGAGATAAGAGATGCATGGCACGGAAAGCTTAAGGAGGAACCAACACACCGTGACATCACGCACCCGGAGCTACGTGCAGGTCCAGCGGCCATCTTTTATCTCGGTCAGTGCTGCATACACTCTGCAATACTGTTATATATATATATATATATATATATATTTCACTTGGATGTTATAAATTGCACTGAGTAAATACAGCTGGACAAAACAAAAACTGTCTATCTTCATTTCAGGAGAGTGATTCAGTACCCAATGTATCTCTATCCAAAGCACAATGAATCACAAAGTGTGATATACTTTTTTTTTTTTTTTCTGGTGTCTAGACTAAACTCTATATAGCTGCCACTATCTCAACAATCAGTTTCAAATAAAAAATATGGAGTTGTTGGGGCCTTGTTGAGTTTGGTACGCGAAGTTACTTTGCCCTTAACATAAGTCTGGTTAGCTTCTATTTTAGACATAGATTTTTTTACTGTATAGGTAATGTATTTGACTTTACACAAACAAAGGGGGTGGGAAATTAACTCACTGTTAATGCCCCTAAGATCCACAGAGTTCCCTCCAGGTAAAGAGAGTATTACAGGGAAGTGAATAAAGAAGAAAGATGTCCAACTAAGAGATATAATGGCAGGAGAAAAAATATGTTTACTTAGTGAACTGGAAAGCAAAAGTGAAATATTTACGAAAATGGATGAATGGCATTATTTTCAACTAAAACATTTTATAGGGAGTCCCCCAATGCCACTAAGAAAAAAAGAAGATTGGAACCCCTTTGTGCACTTGTTAGATACACGGGGAGATGGGAAGCACGGGATTACTGAAATATATAAGATTCTCACAGGACTAATCATGGCTATAAAGCTATCATTTATAGAGAAATGGGAAAGGGATTTAGAAGTAATAATAGATGAGGGAAAACAAAAGAAAATATATAGTTTAATTCATGGGAATGTAAATATGAAGGAAGTGGAAATGAATTACAAGTGTTTAATAAGATGGTATATTACACCGAGTGTAGCACATAGAATAAGTGGAGACAATTCACCTTTATGTTGGCGGGGATGTAGAGAGAGAGGTACAATGTTTCATTTATGGTGGGAGTGTCACAAAATTCAAAAATACTGGGAGGGTATAGTGCGTATAATTCAGGAAATAACAGAGGTTAATATTCCCAAGGACCCTGAGACTTGTCTTCTTTATGGTACCGAGTTCTCGGTTAAAAAATATAAAAAAACTGGATTAATGCATTATCTGAATGCAGTGAAGGGATTGATACCCAAGTTTTGGAGGGAACAACAAGCACCGAAAATAAAGGACTGGTTAGAAAGAGTGGAGAAGATATATATATAGAGTGGAGGAACTTTACCATATGGAGGAAGATAAAATAGAGGTCTTCCGTACAAGGTGGGAAAAGTGGGAGCAATTTAAAAAGTCAAATCTATACCTAGAATATGTGAAATAGGGAAAGGAAGCTTAAGGGGATAAATATAGTATAATATCAGTATTATTCAAGGAACAGGATTCTTAGAATGAAGGGAAAAGTGCATAATCAAAGGGGGGTGGAGGGGGAGAGGAAAGGGGAGGGGTAAAAGGTAACCAAGATTAAGGTTATATGTGGGGAAAGTATGACAGTTTTGTGTTAATTACTTTGTTGGTTTTATTAGCTTTTGTATATTCAAAATGGTGATTTGAAAAACAACCATAAAATTCTTGAATTAAAAAAAAAGAAAATGTATTTGAGAAAACACACACACACACCCACACACAAACTTAACCACTTTCAGGCCACATGCCTGTACATTGCTGGTCTTTTGCTAACACAGGGGGGCGCTGCGCCCCTCACCCCCCATGTCCGCAGTGGGAATCCTAGTAATCATGACAAAGTGATCATCATCATCATCACATGATCACAATGATAACAAAGCTTCTAAGAATCAATCTGATTCACAAAAGCTTTGCTTCTGTTCCTAGAGAGCTGTGATTGGTCCATGACACAAATCACAGCACCCTGTACCATGTGACCAGCTGCAGCCAATCACAGATCATTATTATATTGAACTGTCGTGAACGTAACACATTTATGACAGTTCAAAGCAAACTTTGCATTGCAGAGCAATGATCCTCATTGCTCATGCAATGCAAAGTGTAAAAAAAAAGAAAAAAAAGTCCCTGATCACCCTATCAGAGTAGTACAATGTTAATATGGTAACATTGCACTACTCTGATGAAAGTATTTTTTTTTTAATAGCAAAAAAGAAAAAGAATGTTTAAAAATTGTTTTAAAAAAATTGAGAGAATTTGTTTTCTGACATGTTGGTGTTATATCTTTCATTTGGATGTTATAAATTGCTGGATAAAACAAAAGCTGTCTCTGCCTTCATTTCAGGAGGGTGATTCTTTCCTGTACCCACTGTATCTCTATCTAAAGCACTAAGTGTGATAGGCTTTTATTTTTATTCTGATGTCTAGACTAAGCTCTATATAGCTGCCACTATCTCAACAAGCAGTTTCAAATAAAAAATATGGACATGTTGGCGCTTTGCTGAGTTTGGTACATGAAGTTAAGTTGCCCTTAACATAAATCTGGTTAGCTTCTATTTTAGACATTGATTTTTTTACTGTATAGAAAATGTATTCGACAAAACACACGCACACACGTGCATACACACACACACACACACACACACACACACTTAAACGCAGTTTAAAATAATATCGACCAGTATCTTGTTCCTTATTTAAATGTTAAAATGTTGCAACTGTTAGAAAATGTTAAAATGTGGTAAATTTAGACATATCTACTTTCTGTTTTTAAACTATTTTTCCCAGTCATCCAAAAGTTGGATAATGTATTTGTGTGTACATGGGTAATTAAAAAGATGAAAAAAATCGATAACTGGGATCTCCATAAAACATTTTTTAAAACTCTAAAACAAACCTTGCATGCAAAATATGATATATATTGTTCCTCAGAGCACAAGACCCCCCTTAATGCATCACCGTGATGAAGGGTTAGTGCTATGGGGCAAATTCAAGTGACAACAGCAAATTCAAGTGACATACAGACGCATTAAATGAAAGTGTTTTGTTCAACCACCAGGAGGCACCCTAGCCCTTTAAACACTGAAAAAAAAGTCAGTTGAAGTATTTTTGTTTTGTTTCTGATGGATTCTTGCCATAGTGCTTGACCTCCAGAGGATTTACCCCCCTTAATGACCAGGCCTCTTTTTGCTACTCGGCGCTGCACTAATTCAACTGATAATTACGCGGTCATGCAATGCTGCACCCAAACAAAATTTACGTCCTTTTTTTCACACAAATAGAGCTTTCTTTCGGTGGTATTTGATCACCTGTGCGCTTTTTATTTTTCACGTTATAAACAAAAAAAGGCCAAAAAATTTGAAGAAAACCAATATTTTTTACTTTCAGCTATAAAAAATATATAGTAAACTCAAAGTTGGTTATAAATTTAGGCCAAAATGTATTCTGCTACATGTTTTTGGTAAACAAAATCCCAATAAGTGTATATTGATTGCTTTGTGTGAAAGTTATAGCGCTTACAAACTATGGTATAGATACTGCAATTTACGCCATTTTTTTGCTATACAGCGCTGCGCTAGTTTAATGGACAATTGCGCGGTCATGCAATACGGTACATAAATGAAATTTATGTCCTTTTTTTTCCCACAAATTGAGCTTTCTTTCGGTGGTATTTGATTGCCTGTGCGGTTTTTATTTTTTGCACTATAAAAAAAAAGGCTGACAATTTTGAGGAATAAAAACAATATTTTGGACTTTTTGCTATAAAACATGTCCAGTAAAAAAAAATTTAAAAATCAAATTTAGTCATTAAGTTCTGCCAAAATGCATTCTGCGACATGTCTTTGCTAAAAAAAAAAAACAATACGTGTAAATTAATTGGTTTACGTGAAAGTTATAGCGTTTACAACTGGCGGGAAAGATACTGGGATTTTTAGTTTTTTTTTTATACTAATAATGGTGACGATCAGCGACTTATGGCGGCGATCAGCGACTTATGGCGGGACTGCGGCAGACATTCTGACATTGGGGGGTACTGACTTGGGGTCACTGACATCCCCAGTGACACCAATACAGTGATCAGTGCGGAAAAAAAAACACAGACACTGTACTAATGGCACTGGGGAGGATGGGGTTAAGTTTATTATTCAGGGAAAGGGTTAACTGTGTGAGGGGAGTGTTTTACTAGGGGGCGGGGGTGTGTACTGCACAGGACATCGCTGATCGGGAAAGAGAAACTCTTCTGTCCCGATCAGAGTGTCCTGGAGCTGTCAGGGAACTGACAGAAAGCACAGCTACTGCAGCTGTGCTCTCTGTCAGCGATTGCCGCCGATCACCGGGACATAGCCGGTAACGACCGGCGGTGACCCGGCGACTGACATCCGTGGCTGTGATCTCTCATGGGGCCCCCTGACTGAATGGAACGCATGGAAAAAGGGCCCCCTTTTTAATTGATGAGGCCTACAGGAGGCCCTGGATACTGCTATGTTTACGCTGTGTCATTGTGATTAACAGCATGCTAATTTGAGTCATTTGTAATGCTGAGACTAAAAGCCCAACCCCAACCAAAACGTTTTTTTTTAGTCTTGGATAGAGTAAGGCAGGAATATCATCTATTTTATGTTTTTATTGCTAGCTTTGAAGCCAAAGATTTCTTATTTTCTTACACCAGGACAACAACTGAATGGAACATGTGGCACTGAGACAATAAGACACTAACAGCAATAAAAACCTGACAGAGGTTCAAAATCTTACACAAATATCAAAAAGGATGCTTTTGCTGTTCTCCCTGTTCCCACTGGAGAGATTGCCATACTTTTCTGTCCCCGTGGCAACCTTTAACAATGACAGAAAATGAAGCAAAATATTTCCAATGAGGACACAGACAGCCCCTGGTACCTTTTTCATAGGCTTTTTTGAGTTTGGGCAAGGACAAAGGGGCCCCATGATCCCCTATTGCCCGGGGGCCCCATGAGTTGTCAGTCCACCCCTGCGTGGAATGCTAGGGTTTCTCATTAAAGGCTGTACTTCTTCTGTGGATCACAAGAGTGCACTTTGATCTGTGACTCGTTTCAGCCAACAGAGGGCTAAAGTCCACTGTCAGCTAACATCACTCAGCCAGTCCAGGCTGGGGAAAGATCTCGATTTTAAAGTCAGGATCCACCCAGGAGCCTGGACTGGCACCTGGCTCAGCCTCTCAGTAATCTGCTAAGAGGCTGAGCCAGCCAACCCTGCCCCCTCCACAGCTCAGAGCTCCAATGAACACTGGAGGGAGTGGCAGAGCAGAGAACAATGACTAAGGCTACGTTCACACTAGCCTTGTGTGCAGGCGGCAGAGAGGCGTTTGGGAAGCGTTTTTACTGCTTCCCAAACGCCTCTGCCAATTCTGCACATTACAGCACATGGTGCTGTTCTAATGGGAGCGTTTGCGTCGCGTTGCGTCACGGCAAAACGGATGCCTCTGGTCGAGTCAGGAGGCTTTGAAGCCTCCTATTCTCGTCTATGGTGCCGCTCCACAAACGCCCGGCCGGCGTTTGCGACGCGGTTGCGGGGCGTTTGCAGAGCGGTAACACCACTCAAACTGTATTATAGGCATTTGTGGGGCATTATTAACGCTCGGCAAATGCCTAGCAACCGCCACTAAACCGTGCATGCGGCATTTGTGGAGCGTTTGCTGAGCGTTAAAAAAACGCTCCACAAACGCCGGACCAACGCTTGCCAAACGCTATAGGGGCTATTTGCAAGCGTTGGTAAAACAGCCAAGTGTGAACGAGCCCTTGTGCTGATTTTTGTGTTTAATTTTAGATGCACTTAGGCTTTAAAACATCCTTCAAATCAGGGGGGTACCTACAGGGGTCGCAATTGTGACACAGCCTCATGCTGCAGGGAGCCTCTGTGGCCCCCCTGTACGCATTCAGTGGCTGCAGGAGGAAAAATGTAGAGATCAATTCCTCTATATGCTGTCATCCCCGCCTCTCCTCCTATCTAGCTTCTTTCTGCTGCCCCCCCCCCGTGCCCTCCAGGCCCTTGTGTGCCCTTTTCCACCCCCCCTCGCCCTCTGCATTGCTGTGGGTTTCCCCCTCCCCTCTCCCGCTGGCTGCTACGGGGCATGTGTAGGGTAGAGAGCGGGCTGTTATTTACCAGCCCCTTCCTTTCGTGAATGGAGAGTCAGTGATCCATACTGATCCATAACTGAAACATAGTACACTATATTTACTGTGCTTCAGTTTGTGAATAAACAGGAAGCTCTGTATAGAGCTATTTCTGTCCATTCATTCTGCACTGCTGAGGCTGCAGTGATGGAGATTGAGGGCTGTGTCCTCAATCTCCTTTCTCTGTCCAGAGGTGAAACATCCGAGGTCTGTTTAGACCCCTGATATGTCTCCAAAGCCCCCAATGGAGTTTCTATAAAAATTGTAAAAAATATAAAAAAATAATATTGTGAAAAAAAAAGTAAAAAAATAAAATAACAAGAATAAAAGACTCCTGGCACCAGTGGCAGAGCTACCAGGGACACAAAGGTCGCATTTACAACCGGCCCTGGAATTCTGCCACCAGAAGGATCTCGGCCGAGGGTCAAGGGGGCCCTTCATGGTTTCTTGCACCAGGGCCTTGAAGGTTCTAGTTATGCCACTGCTTCAAATGACTGGACACGCTTATGTACCATGAGTGGTAATTATTCATTTTAGCAGGGGTTCCCTGAGAACCTAACATTTTTTTCAAGAATTCCCTAGGGGTAAAAAGCCTCTTTTAAACCCTCTCAACTCTAGGAAAAACTATGGAAAAAATTGATAGGTGTTGGTCTATAATTCAAAAAATCAGCAATTGGAATGCGCTAAATACATCAAAATTAACATCACAAATAATATGTGTATAAAAGTCCCAACATCTTAAATACAAAAAAATCTCCAGTGAAAATAATCCATAAATTTCGTGCATATAAGTGTATAGAAAAAATATGTCCAACACCCCAAACAAAAATTCTTCTTTAAACATATAAATCCACCGTGCTTTATCCACCACCAAATGAATGGAATAAACTCACCAGAGCTCAATGCTGATTAGATTATAAATCAGCACAAGCGTGTTTGCTCTGGGAGCGATGAGAGTAGGTAGATCATGAAGCAGCACTCTATAGTATAGACACTTCCAGATATCAGGAACAATACTCTGCAGTGACTTTTGAGGTATGGCCAAGACTCCTTATATAACGATCCTCCTCCAAATATATAGTAATGTCACTCAAAAATAAAGAAAAGGCATGATGGTGCAGCAAGTAAGAACCATTAAAACTTTTTATTGCAATTTCATCTTACTCACAAAATAAAGTGTCCACCTGACACTGGTATAGCAAGCGATCAGATACACGGAATGGACGAGCCCCGTTCACCGCGGACACCTCGCCGACAGCTCCAGGGAACGTCCTGACGTCATCCAATAGGCTCCGCCCTACGCGTTTCGTCACTCTGACGTCCTCACGGAGCGGTATCTGATCGCTTGCTATACCAGTGTCAGGTGGACACTTTATTTTGTGAGTAAGATGAAATTGCAATAAAAAGTTTTAATGGTTCTTACTTGCTGCACCATCATGCCTTTTCTTTATTTTTGAGTGACATTACTATATATTTGGAGGAGGATCGTTATATAAGGAGTCTTGGCCATACCTCAAAAGTCACTGCAGAGTATTGTTCCTGATATCTGGAAGTGTCTATACTATAGAGTGCTGCTTCATGATCTACCTACTCTCATCGCTCCCAGAGCAAACACGCTTGTGCTGATTTATAATCTAATCAGCATTGAGCTCTGGTGAGTTTATTCCATTCATTTGGTGGTGGATAAAGCACGGTGGATTTATATGTTTAAAGAAGAATTTTTGTTTGGGGTGTTGGACATATTTTTTCTATACACTTATATGCACGAAATTTATGGATTATTTTCACTGGAGATTTTTTTGTATTTAAGATGTTGGGACTTTTATACACATATTATTTGTGATGTTAATTTTGATGTATTTAGCGCATTCCAATTGCTGATTTTTTGTGTTTCACCAATATTTTGGGTTGAAGGTTTGCTGCTGTAGAGGATTGATATTGTTGATTGGCGCTTTCTTTCTTTTTTATGTTTTGTTGGTCTATAATTATCTAGCTTTGTTTATCAGAGCTAGCTAGACTTGAGCACAGACTACACTGAGTACCAGTCAGGTATGCTCACTTTAAAGTTTGCATTATAGTGTGAATGAGCTGCATGCTGAATCACATAGTAAAGCAGTGGCCTCCAAACTGCGGCCCGGGGGCCAGATATGGCCCTTTACTTGCCTTTATCTGGCCCTTGGGGCACTATTCTTAGACTGACACCAACAATGGAGCACCATTCCTCCCGCAGACACCAATGATAGGGCACTAGTTCTTCCCCTGTTTTCAACAACTGCCACTGTTCCTCCACCAGACACCAATGATGGGGCATAATTCCTTATATTGACCCACCAACAATGGGGCACTATTCCTCCGACTGACACCAAAAATGTGGGTACAATTCCCCCTGCTAACAGCAATGATGGGTCACTATTCCTTTCACTGACACCAATGATAGGTCACTATTCCTCCCACTGACACCAATGATGGGGCACTATTCCTTCCACTGACACCAATGATGGGGCACTATTCCTTCCACTGACACCAATGATGGGGCACTATTCCTCCCCGACACCAATGATGGGGCACTATTCCTGCCACTGATACCAATGATGGGGCACTATTCCTCCCCGACACCAATGATGGGGCACTATTCCTTCCACTGACACCAATGATGGGGCACTATTCCTCCCCGACACCAATGATGGGGCACTATTCCTCCCACTAACACCAATGATGGGGCACTATTCCTTCCACTGACACCAATGATGGGGCAGTATTCCTCCCACTGACACCAATGATGGGGCAGTATTCCTCCCACTGATATCAATGATGGGGCACTATTCCTCCCACTGACACCAATGATGGGGCACTATTCCTCCCACTGATGGAGCACTATTCCTCCCACTGATATCAGTGATGGGGCACTATTCCTCCCACTGACACCAATGATAGGGCACTATTCCTCCTACTGACAGCTATAATGGGGCACTATTCCTCCCAGTGATATCAATGATGGGGCACTATTCCCCCCACTGACACCAATGATAGGACACTATTCCTCTCACTGACAGCTAAGATGGGGCACTATTCATCCCACTAACACCAATGATGGGGCACTATTCCTCCTATGACACCAATGACGGGGCACTATTCCTCCCACTGACACCAATGACGAGGCACTATTCCTCCCACTGACATCGATGATGGGGCACTATTCCTCCCACTGACACCAATGATGGGGCACTATTCCTTCCACTGATACCAACTATTCCTCCCACTCATATCAATTATAAAGCATTGTTTACTCCTACTGATGCAAACAGTGGTCACAGTGTGGCCCCCAGAAAGTCTGTAAGACAGTAAACTGGCCCTTTGTTTATGACGTTTGGAGACCCCTGTGGTCTAGGTCATACTTTGTAAAATACATCATTCTGCATTTATAAAAAAAAACAGATATTTTCTTCTAAAAACATGACAAGATAGTTCCTCTGTTCTGTACATTAATTTTTAGTTTCCTTAAAAAAAGCAAAGCTGCATTCCTATTTCACAAGCTAGCTTCCACATGTATCTTATCAAATGGCAGGGAAACATAGTGCTTCAGTTTCCCAAATATGCGAATCAGTTTACCCTCTTTTCCTGTTTACTCAAGGGTAATGTATGTCATTTTTAGGCTCTGATTCAAATATTTTCTTGTTTATAAGGGAAGGGAAATATTTGTCTTTCATTGTGAAGAATTTTATGACCATCCATTTTTGGGAAAATCTAGACTGTAGGAGAAAAAGCAAGACAGCGAAAACAGCTGACATGTACTGTAGATTTGGTTTACTAAAATGGGAGAGTGCAAAATCTGGTACAGTTCTGCATAGAAGCCAATCAGTTTCCAGGCTTTTTTTTTTTGGTCAAACCTCAATTGAACAAATTGAATTTAGAAGTTGATTGTCTACCATGCACAGTTGCACCAGATTTTGCACTCTTCAGTTTTAGTAAATCAACCTCATAGACTTTTTTTAAGCCATGTTACTCAGTAATACATTCACTGGATTAAATAATTATCATTATTCAATAATTCTATAATTACAAAATGTTTTTTTTTCCGGAACAAAATATTGTTCTGTAGAAATAGCTGTAACATACTGTGGTGAACACCAGGTGGCACCATAGTATGGGGTATATACAGTCTCAATCAGTCTTTCCCAAGTAGGACCCCTAGGATTCCTTCAGAAATTCCTAGGGGTTCCTGGAGTAGTGAGAAGTGGTTGATTGAGTTCCCACCTGACAGAGGCTGCATAATGTCAGCACTGATGGGAGCAGTGGAGTCTCTGCTCACTCAGGTAAGCAACCACTGACACTAGTGTTTTTTTTTAGCTGTCTGTAAGGTGGTCATTCTTCCTACTGACCATTAAGTTAATGAATATTCTTCCCATACACCCCCAATTTAATATAGCATTCTACCCATTGGCCCCCATTTTAAGGGGGCACTGCACTGACCACCAAAAGTAAGAAGGATTTATTCCACTGATTTACCAAAGTAAGAAGGAACTACACTAACTTCTACTTTAAAGAAGCAGTTTAGCAGTGGTCCCCAATGTAAGGGGGTTCCTGTGCCACTACAAGGCAGTACCAAATAGAATACTAATATAAGAGGGTATTTTTCCACTGATCACCAATGATAAGGAGCACCACACTGTCCACCATGTAGAGGACCCTTATGTTGTCCACCTGTGTTACTGAGGCACTACATTGATCACCAAATATAACCACTTAAAAGAGAAGTTTGTTTTTTTTCCCCAAATTATACTTACCTAGGTAGATGCTGCATCTGTACCCTGCTGGCTCTAAATGTGAGAACTCAGAAATCGCATGACTGCTGATCATGTTTTCACATATTCTTACTGCTACTGTGAGCAGAGAGTGGTGACTATCAGTCACCACTCTCTGCTCAGCCCCCCCCCCCCCCCAGGCTCACTGGAGCGCTGAGATGTGGGGGGGGGGGGAGAAGCTGGCTCAGGTTTTCAGCGACTCGTTGAGAGGCTGAGCCAGAAGTTGCTCCAGAGTGGCCTCGACCAACAACGGGCTTCAAGGAACTGCACTCCTGTGATCCACAGGAGAAGTACAGCCAAAAGACCGTTGGCTATACTTTTTTAACCCCCTTCATGGCCAGGTCATTTTATTTTGCTATTTAGCACTGCAATACTTTAACTGGCAATTGTGTGGTCATGCAACAATGTACCCAAAAGAAATTAATATAATTTTTTTTTACACAAATAGAGCTTTTTTTGGCAGTATTTGATCACCACTAGGTTTTTTTTATTTTTTAATGCATCAATAAAAAAATAAAACTGTATTTTCTACTTTCTGTTATAAAACATATCCAATACAAAAATCTAATTCCTTCATAAATTTAGGCCAAAATGCATTCTATTAAATGTCTTTGATAAAAAGAATTTACGCAGTTATGACGCTATACTTGTAATGTTGGTGATCAACGACTTATAATGGGACTGTGATAGTGTTGCAGGAAATCTGGTGCTAGCTGACTCTGGCTGGGAGGGACACTAAGTGACACTGACGTCAATAGAGACACTAATACAGTGATCAGTGCTAATACTGTTCACTGTCACTGTACTAATGAGACTGGCTGGGAAGGGGTTAACATCTAGGGGCAATAAAAGGGTTGTGTGCCTAATAACATGTAATGTGTATAATGTGTGCTGCTTTTACTAATCAATGTGGATGTTTTTTCTCCCTGCTTTGCAGGGATACAACACAGCCACATCACTGCTTTCTTTTAAACACAGGGCTCTGTACTGTGATTCGCTAAGCCAATCAGCAGGTCCCGGGCATTAATCATTGGCACGGACCTGCTGACCAATTTGAGCCGTACTGAATTACAGCACAGATTGGCCAGGGGTGCGCCCACATGCCCTCTCCCTGGAAATGTTGGATCACGTACATGTATGTGATCCAGCGCAGTGGGACTGCCCACCAACAGTATATATACTGTGGGCAGTCTTAGAGTAGTTAGGAAGCATTCTTAACGTGGAACTACATTGCATCTGAGCACCACAAGCCAAAAATTATGTTTAATATTCAAAGCAAACTTACCCATCCATCCATGTCTTAATGCTTTGTTTGCTGAGAATTCAATTTGAAAACCATGACCCTAGCATCTCTGGCCATGGCCATCTTCAATAAAGTCAGAAAATTCATGTAGCATTTACTTCCTGGAATCCACCTTCCCTTAGCTCAGGCATGCAAGCAGAAGGATGTTTTTAATCTGAGAAAACCCCTCCTCCCATCTACCCCTCTTGAAGACGCCTGGGATATATGTCATAATTTGCCTGACTAGTCCTGGAAACCAGGAATTAACTGAAAAAAAAATGTTAAAACAAGTAAATATGATACACTTCCATAGCGGGCACTTTTACCCCCTTCCTGCCCAGGCCAATTTTTCAGGTTTCAGCACTTTCACACTTTGAATGACAATTGCGCGGTCATACAACATTGTACCCAAACTAAAATTTTATCATTTTCTTCACACAACTAGAGCTTTCTTTTGGTGGTATTTAATCACCACTGGGGTTTTTATTTTTTGCTAAATTAACAAAAAAAGACCAAAAAAAACTTTTTTTTGAAAAAAAACTAGTTTTTCTTTGTTTCTGTTATAAAAGTTTGCAAATAAATAATTGTTCTTCATAAATTTAGGCCAAAATGTATTCTGCTACATTTCTTTGGTGAATATAACCCAAATCAGTATTTATGATTTAGTTTGTAGGAAAGTTATAGAGTTCACAAACTATGGGATATATATGAAAATTGATCAATCCTGAAGTACTGACAGCCAATCTAATTTCTTGAGGTCCAAGAATGTCAGAACAGTACAGATATCCCCCAAATGACCCCTTTTTGCAAAGTAGACAGTCCGATGTACTTCATAAGAGGCATCGCGAGTTTTTTGAAGTTGTAATTTTTTTGTCATAATTTTTTGGAAAATGAAAAAATTAAAAAAAATATTTTTACTATTTTTTTTTTACATACTGTCACCCGTGCAGTACAGCATCATCATATAACTGGCATGGCAGTGATCAGGGACACTGACTGGTGACAGTACGGAAAAAAAAAATTGAGAATTTTTTAAAAAACATTTTTTTTTATTATTATTTTTAATTTTTTATTAAAATTTTTTCTCTTTTTTTAAGATTTTATTTTTCATATTTCACTATGACCAAAGTAGTATAATTTTTACCATAGCAACATTGTACTACTTTGGGGAAGTGATCAGTATTTTATTTTTTTTTACACAATTTGCTTATTGCAAAGAATTACTTTGCTATAAGCAAGCATTTACCTGAATGAAATCAATTAATTCAGGGTTTTTGGGGTTTTTTTGTGATTAGCTGTTATTTGGCCACGGCTAGTCACATGACACAGCTGGGCTGTGATTGGCCCAGCTTGTGCACGTGATCACAGTGGCCATTCACAGCTAGACACACTTGTATACAATGGATGGCATGAAAGGAAGACATCCATTGTATACAACTGTCATGTGACCTGCTGTGATTGGTCACAGCAGGTCACATGGTACTGGCAACGGGGCCGAGGTATACAGCTGGTGACAGATCACGCCTCAGTGCGGCCCTGCAGGCATGTGCAATGTGGGTTCCTGAAAGGACGCCATATGGCGTCCACCCGGAGGGACAAGCTGTTCACCCGGCCGCCATCTGGCTATAGGCCGAGCGGCAACTGGTTAATCTAGAATAAATAATCTAGAACACGGGTGTCAAACTGGCGGCCCTCCAGCTGTTGCCAAACTACAAGTCCCATGAGGCATTGCAAGACTGACAGTTACCAGCATGATTCCGAAAGGCAGAGGCAACAGCTGGAGGGCCGCCAGTTTGACACCCCTGTTCTAGAATATCACATAATAACAACAGACTTGTCACATGAACTTCAGTTGCCTTGAATGAATTATCGAATGTTCAAAACATAATCCATTTACATTCATTAAAGAAAGTGGATATAAAATGTAAACATACAGTATATTAAAGTGGAAATTCACCCAAAAGGAGAAGGTCCGCTTGTTTGTATCCTCCCCTACTCCACTGCCACATTTGGCACTTTTTGGCTGGTACCTGGTTTTGCGCTACTGTGATCTGAGCAGGAAGTTCACCACTCCCCTCCTTCTCCTGCAGCCTTCTGGGAAACTTCACAGGTCTTAGAAGACTTCGGGACATTCACAAAGCGCAGCATGCTTTGCGCATGCGCAGTAGGAAAGTCTTCACTTCTGGTTTCCCTTGCTGAATGAGGGTATCTGCATCGAAGAATCAGCTTGAGTGGGGACATTGCTGGATCCCTGGACAGGTAAGTGTTCTATTATAAAAAGTCACCAGCTAAAATATTAGTAAATGCTGACTTTAATTCTTCTTGGGTGAAGCCTGGAGCTCCACTTTAATTTGAATAAAAAAGAAAATATGCAAAAAAAACCTGAAGAATCGGGCTGCTGAAATAGAAGTAATAAGAAATGTAAGTACTAAAACATTATTTACTCACTGGAGACAGCAAAATCAGGCTCACTTCTGCATAGAAAACAATCAGCTTCTAACTTCAGCTTGTTCAATTAAGCTTTAGCAATAAAACCTGGAAGCTGATTGGTTTCTATGCAGACGCGAGCCTGATTTTGCATTCTCCAGCTTTAGTAAATTAACCCCTAAGAGACCAAGCTGATAAAATAAAACTTATTGACTTTTATTTCAGCAGTAAGTTTTATTTCAGCAGCTTGGCTTCTTTGTGTGTTAAAGTACTTACCTTTTATTAGGCTAAAGGGGCTCAGAAAGCAGCATTTACACTAATGACCCTTTTTACAAGCTCAGACAAGGATACCAGCAAGTATAGGGATTCAGACTGCGAGACAGCCACGAAATAAATGCCAGGATGGAAACCATAGCCATTCTGCTGGTACAATTAGTCAATTTAACCACTTGGTGTCCGCTCCAGAGCAGTTTTACTGCTACAGGGTGGCCACTCTGTGCAGAATCACGTATATCTATGTGATTCTACACTTCCGGGTAGGGGGCCGCGTGCGCGCGCAGATGCGCGTGCAGTCCTACCTGCGCTATCATTGGCTCCTCTAGGTGCCAACCACCGGGTCCCAACCAGCGATTCATGGTCGGGATTCGATGATTGGCGGAGAAGTTGACAGGAGAGACATCTGGGAATAGAAATAACACAGATCTGCCTGCTGTCAGTGGGGATGTTCTGGTTTTTATCTCTCTGCAAAACACATCCCCTAGTAAAACACTACAAAGTACACACTAAACACACTCCCCAACATACACTTAACCGCTTGATCGCCCCAGATGTTAATCCCTTCCTGCCTAGTGTCATTAGTACAGTGCCAGTGCTTTTTATTAGCACTGATCACTGTATTAGTGTCACTGGGGATGTCAGTGGCAACCAGTCAGTTTTTACTTATTTTGGATTTTGTGCATTCTATAGATATTTGGGGTGACAGTGATCATAGGTTTACCCTGGGTGTGGATTTTTTTTTTTTACACAGAATTAGTAAGTTCCCCCAGTGTCAGAATGCCCACTGTACTATCGCAGTCCCGCCATTACCAGTATATATCCCATAGTTTGTAGACGTTATAATTTTCATGCAAACCAATTAATAAACACTGATTGGGATTTTTTTTACCAAAGACATGGAGCAGAATACATTTTGCTCTAAATTTATGAAGAAATTTTATTTATTTATTTATTATTGGATATAATTTTTAAGTAAAAAATATAGTTTTTGTTTTAATTTTCAGTCTTTTTTTGTTTATAGCGCAATACAATAAAAACCCCAGTGGTGATCCAATACCACCAAACGAAAGCTGTATCTGTGTGAAAAAAATGATGTAAATTTAATTTGTGTACTGTGTTGCATGATCGCACAATTGTCAGTTACAGTAACTCAGCACCAAATAACAAAAATGGCCTGGTCATGAAGAGGGTAAAACCTTTCAGAGAGCAAGTGGCTAAATGCAAAATTTGAATCTTTAAAATGGACATTTAAGTCCAAGTACAGCTAAGTCACATACCCAGAAATTAAATAAGGCATTGGTAAATTCCTTAAATTTTTCTTCAGTCCAGTGTATCAAGTGGAAGCAATACATTCACCATGCAATGTCCAATAAGGTTTGTTAGCCAAATTAAGCCTCCTAAGGATGTATTTACATGTTGTATTGCTGCCAATAACTCTGAACATCAACAGCTAAGCTTTATCTGGTGCCAAGGGACTCCCAGCATGCTTTGTGCTCTGAGTAATGCCTAAAAAAACTTACGTCAGCCAGTACTGCTCTTAACACCTTCCCTGCCTGTTAGTCTTCAGCAAGGACAGAGTTACACACAACGAGAACAATTATTCTAAAAGAAGAAGGTCTCTGAAGTTAATTACAGATATACAATATTCTTATATGCTTCTAATTAGAACCTGGCCACAGGGAGGGTTGGGTTCCAGGCTGGTTGGGTGGGATATACATCGCAGAGTTAAGCTTCTAGGCTATGTGGTAATGTCGCTACCTCTGAAGTGGTCAAAGTTAAATGTAATATCAATGACAGTTTTACTGGTAAAAGTAGAGAATGTGACGCCCACCTGTACATTTTTTTCTCCAAGTGCCAACAAGGAATGCTATTCTTACTGAGCTGTGACAAGCTTCTATCTCTGTTCTGAAGCTACAGCAAACATGAAGCATAAGCAAACTGACATCTGCATATAGCAGGCAACTCTAGCTATTAGCTGTGGGGAACAGTTTCAAGTTGGGCACCCCAGGATTGTGTATGAACATACTGACCCAACTTTCTGGGTAGAGACTAGCCCCAATTCATCCTTGGTGTCATTGATTATCTATTAGTGGTATCAGCAGCCTCCCTGTGTTAATAACAAAAAACATAATGGCCAGGTACTAACAATCATCAGGTATAATTAGGCACAGACTACACAGGAGGGAGGAGGGTCTGAAGTCTATTCCTCCCCCTCTCTCGACAAGACTTCCTTTCCCCACCTTTGGAAAGCAATCTGTGCCTAACTATACCTGATGACTGTTAGTGCCTGGCCATTACATTTTTGTTTGAATGAATGATGACTGTATCTTCCGCAAGTCTTCAAATGTATTTGGACTCTTTCTTAATCGATGATCACTTCATATTGCTGTTGGAGGCCCCTCCTTGTTCATCCAGATACTACTGATTTATATCTAGCAGGAGCTATCTAAGAATGTGTTGGTATCATCAGCTGGAATTTATGTTTTGTTTTGTTCCCTGAAGAAGTAGGCTGCGTCCCATGAAACGTGTTGGAATTCACAAGAAAAACACCTCTCTGGGCTTCAAGTGGATAACAATCAATCACTTGTTTATGAACACCTTTGACGTTGTCTAGTTAGGTGTTTTATTCAACATCAATATATATCTCCACTGTCAACCATGTATCTTTATATATTTTTATAGTTTAGCTTTTATGTTCTCATGTAGTGGCTGCTGTTCATTGCGGCTGACACCCGCGATGCCATTGTGTCTAGGATGTCAGACACAGCTTACTGTGACCGTTTCTTTTTTGTTGATTGTAATTTTATGTTTTTCCATGTTTATGCCTTATCAATCTTTTCCATCTATAGGTGGTTTTTTTAACATAATAAAAACTGTTCAATTTTATCTATTGTCCATACGTTTCTACTATACTTCTATTGTTATGGTGTGGTACCTTTAAAGCCCCATTAGCTTTTCTGGTTAGGGTATTTTCAACTATTGTCAGTCACCATAGTTACATAGTTAGTCTGGCTGAAAAAAAAAACAAAAGTCCATACAGTCCAACCATTAAAAAAAAAAAGTTATAATCCTATACCCACAGTTGATCCAGAGGAAGGCAAAAAAAACCAGCAAAGCACGATCCAATTTGCTCCTGCAGGGAACAAAATTCCTTCCTGATCCCCCGAGAGGCAATCGGATATTCCCTGGATCAACTTTACCTATAAATGTTAGTATCCAGTTATATTCTGTGTATCCAAGAAACAATCCAGGCCTTTTTTAAAGCGATCCACTGAGCTGGCCAGAACCAACTCTTGAGGGAGTCTATTCTACATTTTCACAGCTTTCAACCACCACATCCCCAAAATACTATGAATCATACAAAAAAGGAAAACAGATATGGGATTTTGTCTGGCATCTCTCTTATGGCGGCTGGGATGGCGTTTGGTCACATGTTAAGGTACTATTAAGGAATACAGGCATATCTTCAGAGGCATTTGAGCTCTTTGATCTTATCCAGTGAGTTGCTGATACTAACACAGATTTCCTTAAGATCTTTATGTTGGATATTTTGGGGAACGCTGTCACCCCCTCCCCCTTTGTATGTGGCACTCCTGGTACCCCTGAATGAGCTCATTGGATGTTATTTCCAGGCACTCATTTTCCATCTATTGCTGCTCATGCTCAAAGCCAGGCCTGACGAGAGTAATTTGTGGGACCCATCTGAGATTCATCTTCAATTGAGTGAGCTCAGTGAAATTCACAGATTTGCCATATTGATTGCACCCCCTGAACCTCTGAAGAAGCCAGAGTGTGAAGCGCTATGTTTGTTTGTTATTGCAGTATCTCTATACTTCCCCAGTCTCGTGAGGGCAGCAAGGCGAGAGCATCTTATGAAAGCCTGGATATGATTGCAGCCTACTGACATTTTTGGCCCATTAAGGTTTTCTAGGTTTTTTGCAGAGTGCGAAATGCATCAGAATTATGCACCCCCTTTCTTATATGTATATTGTCAGTCTATGTTATGATATAAAATATAATTTACAAGGAGGGGTGGTGCCCCTATGGGGGGTGTGGCTTTATATCTTTACAGTGCATCTTTTTATCCATTTGTGATTTCCCCATGAAATGTTTTTTAATGGAATTCTCTAATAAAATGTGATGTTTTTATATTAAAAATCTTGTGTGACTTATTCTAGAGGACAGTACCAGCACCAATAAAATCCCATATCTTTTTTTCTTTTTGTATGATTCATAGCCTCCCTGGGTTAGAGTTAGAATGGCGGAAGGAGGTTGGGAACAAGGCTCTTGATCAAGGAAGATGGCTCAATAGGAGTATACTAGAGCACAACAGAAGCTAAGACACCCAGGTACCAAACGGGAAATTGGCCCCATGTGCAGATCCTGCTGTGTGCTAAGATTGATGGATTAGGTACTGTGCACTTTGAATTCATTACAAATAGAGGACAGCACAGTGGCTAAGTGGTTAGCATTTCAGCCTACGAACACTAGGGATGTTGGTTTTAATCCTAACCATGACACGACCTGCCTGGAGTTTGCATGTTCTCCCTGTGCCTGTGTGAGTTTTCTCTGGGTACTCCAGTTTCCTCCCACACTCCAAAGACCTTCTGGTAGGATAATTGGCTCCTGTCTAAATTACCCTAGTATGAATGTGAGTTAGGGACCTTGGGTTGTAGGCTGCTTGAGGGTTAGGGACTTTTGAAAATGTACAATATACTCAGGGATGTATTTTCCACAAGGCAAACAAGGCACTTGCCTAGGGCGGCATTTTTCAGGTGGGAAGCATCTCCCCCTAGAAGAAGGGATGAAAGAAGGGACACTCGCACCATGGGAACCAAGAGAGGCTGCAGGCTGCTTGATGGTGTATGTAGAGCCTGACTCTTGTTCTCTGGGATTTCCAGAGTTGTGAAGATGAGTGTCTCTCTATCATGGGGGGTGGAGGTAGTGGAAGGCTCTCCTGGGTGGGGAGCAGGGGTGTTGTTGGTCAGTGTCAGGCTTTCTCCACAGGAGGGGGAAGAGGGGGTTGTGTTGGTTGGTGTCTGTGGGGGCAGAAGGTTTTTTGTTGTTGCCTAGGGCAGCACAAAACCTAAATACACCGCATATACTATACACACACCTATATATATATATATATATATATATATATATATATATATACAGTCAGGTCCATAAATACCATACATATTGGGACATCGACACAATTCTAACATTTTTGGCTCTATACACCACCACAATGGATTTGAAATGAAACAAACAAGATGTGCTTTAACTGCAGACTGTCAGCTTTAATTTGAGGGTATTTACATCCAAATCAGGTGAACGGTGTAGGAATTACAACAGTTTGCATATGTGCCTATGTGTATATAAACGGCCGGACGGTGGCACTGCAGGGTCGGGTGGCCATTTATAAACGGCCTCCCCGTACCCTGCTTGTGCGCGCTCCCTGGGAGCACGCAGCACCGTGATCCGGTGCCCGCTGTGTCCTCCGGACACAGTGAAACATCGATCGTCGGACGGGACCTCTGTACGAGGTCCCAATCATGTGATCACTAATAAATAATAAAATAATAAAAAAAAAAATAATAATAATATAAAAAAATAAAAATGGAAAAAAAAATGTTTAAAAATTATAATTTTTGGTTATAAACTAATTTGGATTTTTTTTTCACTAAAAATATAATGGAATAAATTTTGGGCAAGAATTATGATGAAATATTATTTATTTGCAAAATTTTATAAAAAAAAACCTTTTTTTCAAAATTTTTGGACTTTTTAATTTATATAGCAAAAAAAAATAAAAATCCCAATAAATACCATCAAAATAAAGCTTTATCTGTCTAAAAAAAAAATGGTAAAAAATTCATTTGGGTACAGTGTTGCATGACCGCGCAATTGTCATTCAAAGTGTGATAGCGCTGAAAGCTGAAAATTGCCTTGGTCAGGAAGGGGGTAAAAGTGTCCGGTCTGGAAGTGGTTAAGGGACCAAAAGCAATGGGACAGAATAATAATCATAAATCAGACTTTCACTTTTTAATACTTGGTTGCAAATCCTTTGCAGTCAATTACAGCCTGAAGTCTGGAACGCATAGACATCACCAGACACTGGGTTTCATCCCTGGTGATGCTCTGCCAGGCCTCTACTGCAACTGTCTTCAGTTCCTGCTTGTTCTTGGGGCATTTTCCCTTCAGTTTTGTCTTCAGCAAGTGAAATGCATGCTCAATCGGATTCAGGTCAGGTGATTGACGTGGCCATTGCATAACATTCCACTTCTTTCCCTTAAAAAACTCTTTGGTTGCTTTTGCAGTATGTTTTGGGTCATTGGCCATCTGCACTGTGAAGTGGCGTCCAATGAGTTCTGAAGCATTTGGCTGAATATGAGCAGATAATATTGCCCGAAACACTTCAGAATTCATCCTGGCAGCCATACATGCCCACGCCATGACACTACCACCACCATGCTTCACTGATGAGGTGGTATGCTTGGGATCATGAGCAGCTCCTTTCCTTCTCCATACTCTTCTCTTCCCATCACTCTGGTACAAGTTGATCTTGGTCTCATCTGTCCATAGGATGTTGTTCCAGAACTGTGAAGGCTTTTTTAGATGTCGTTTGGCAAACTCTAATCTGGCCTTCCTGTTTTTGAGGCTCACCAATGGTTTATATCTTGTGGTGAACCCTCTGTATTCACTCTGGTGAAGTCTTCTCTTGATTGTTGACTTTGACACACATACACCTACCTCCTGGAGAGTGTTCTTGATCTGGCCAACTGTTGTGAAGGGTGTTTTCTTCACCAGGGAAAGAACTCTTCGGTCATCCACCACAGTTGTTTTCCGTGGTCTTCCGGGTCTTTTGGTGTTGCTGAGCTCACCGGTGCGTTCCTTCTTTTTAAGAATGTTCCAAACAGTTGTTTTGGCCACGTCTAATGTTTTTGCTATCTCTCTGATGGGTTTGTTTTGTTTTTTCAGCCTAATGATGGCTTGCTTCACTGATAGCGACAGCTCTTTGGATCTCATCTTGAGAGATGACAGCAACAGATTCCAAATGCAAATAGCACACTTGAAATGAACTCTGGACCTTTTATCTGCTCATTGTAATTGGGATAATGAGGGAATAACACACACCTGGCCATGGAACAGCTGAGAAACCAATTGTCCCATTACTTTTGGTCCCTTAACAAGTGGGAGGCACATATGCAAACTGTTGTAATTCCTACACCGTTCACCTGATTTGGATGTAAATACCCTCAAATTAAAGCTGACAGTCTGCAGTTAAAGCACATCTTGTTCGTTTCATTTCAAATACATTGTGGTGGTGTATAGAGCCAAAAATGTTAGAATTGTGTCGATGTCCCAATATTTATGGACCTGACACATTGTATATATAAAGTTCTGCATAAACTGTACCGCTAATAAAATAAATAGAAAAGTCTATCCTGCTTCAAGCAAAAATATAATATACAGCATTGGCAATATCCCAGTATAAAGATGTTTTTAAACTGCATTATTATGGCATTAAAATCAGTTATTGCCATGCATCAAAGTGAAATATAATTAAATTTACTATACGCTGTGATTATTGTACAATAAAGCTTTTGAAATGAATGCTTTTAGTCTGCATTCTTTTTTTTTTCTTTAGTATCTTAAATTTCATCTACACAAATAAGCTACCAATGGCACAGGTTTGTGTATAAAGACCCAGTCCACTCCAAAAGTGATGTTACCATTTTACGAGTCTGGTGCATCGAATCACAGGTTCACTTCTCATATCTCCTAAAGCCGAACTTTAGCCATAACAACTGATAAATAATGTTCTTTAGCAAGAATCATACATTCCACATTAATAATATTGCAACCAAAATGAGTGTGTGCTGTAAACTGCCTCCAGCATTGCTCCTGTTTCTTCTTGCTGGAGGCTATCATTTTGCTGAAGCCAAAACCCCCTTGGCAAAAGCAATAGGCTGTCATCAGATCGGCCTCTAGTGGCTCTGATTTCTGGCACCGTGCCTAAGAATAGAGAGCACTTGAACATGTGCAGAGCTGAGTAAGACAATGTATTACTGGATTTTAAACAGTATAGGCCCTTATTTTAAATGTTTTATATAGCTATACTTGGAAAAGGAGCCAGCCTGAAGTGATCTAGCAGGACTTCATTTTCTGACTAAAGTTCCACTTTAAGTCCTCATGCACACTGGACGTTTTTACAGCGGCTGTTTTTGGCTTTTGATGTTTTTTTTCTACAGCTAGTAAACCCCCCAGCATATTATCCTATGTGTCCATGCACACATAGACTGTAAGTAACGTTTTTTGGCTGGGACGTTTTTTGTCTGGAAAAAAAAACAGGACTGGTGGGTTTCTAGATGAGTTTTTTTAGCTCTAATGCTGAAAAACGCAGCAAACATGGTAAAACGCAGCAAACCAGCATTTTTTGTCTTTTCTTCTACAACAAAAAAATTGGGGGGGGGTAAAAAAACACAAAACGCCGCTAATTGCCGTTGAACGCGGCTAAACACTAATGCAAACATGCTAAAAAAAAGCTGAAAAACTCACGTTCTTAACGTGACTTTACGCAGCGTTATCAAAATGCCCGGTGTGAATGGAGCCTAAGGACTTCAGTGGTAAGATCTCTTCACTGTTGCTCCTAGCTCTGCTTCTCTTCAGCTTCAAGGGCATATTTAAAAGGCAGCAAATGTGACTTTAATCAAATATTGACTGGTGATAAATCAATTACTGTCATTTAATTCACATGCACATCTCTGCAATACATGCACATTTCCCATGTTTTATACCTTTATACATGCTGCAAGTACAGAAAAATAATAGTTTAGGGATTCCAGAAATATAGTGCTCACCCACCTTCCCCTTTAGCATGACAACACAGTGCATTTTTAGTTCTGAATTCCTAAGCACTGGGTGTCATCCCTGCCTCTTTCATTTTTGATGGATTACAAAGATCACAGACTTCTCCATATCTCTTCTGCCCTCCTCATCTACAAAACCCCACTTGTGCACACACAGAGAGCACAGGAAGTTATCAGCTCAGGATAACTGGAAAAGCAACAGATATTTTGCAGTTTTTGAACAGATATAATATAATATAATACTTTCAGTGGTATATTTAGCAAACCAAAAGGGAGCAAATTGGAGGTGTTCATTCTTAAAGCAATATTAAAGGCAATGTTATGCTTACCTGCTCTGTGCAGTAGTTTTGCATAGATCAACCCTGATCCTCCCCTGCTTGTGCTCCTGGCCCCTCCCTCCTGCAGAGTGCCCCCAGAGCATGCAGCTTTCTATGGGGGCACCCAAGCAGGCTCGCTCCTGAGCCGCTGCTCTGTGTGTCCATAAAACACACAGTGTCTCGGCCCCACCCCTTCTCTCCCCTCATTGGCTCACTGGCTGTGATTAATAGCAGCAGCAGCAGCAGGGGCCAATGGCTCCTGCTTCTGTCTCAGCCAATGAGGAGGGACAGTCCCTGGAGAGCCGAGACTCTCATGCACATTGCTGGATTGCAATGGTACTCAGGTAAGTATTAGGGGGGATGGGGGACTGTAACACACAAAAGGTGTTTTACCTTCATGCAAAGAATGCATGATGGTAAAAAACCTTCAGTCTTTATTGTGCCTTGTGCCTGTGACTTGTGCTTCTGACAGTCTTCCACTCTTGTTCCTGTCATACTGATCAGTACCTCTACTCTTCTGTGCCTGGCCGAGGCTTGAGTCCTGCCTTGATGCTTTATTATTACCCAGAAACCTACTAGTCTTGACCCTGTCTTATTAGCTGATCTGTACCATCTCCTCTGATTTCAGCTTGTGAACAAATTGAGCACTCGGAATGAGTTCCCCAGGCCAGTACTGAAAAAAAACCTGTTTAGCTGGTTTAGCTTTAAGTAGAGAAATGAAACCATTGCAACATTGATCAGTCAGTGACACATGCTGGGTGCTATATAGCTATGCCCTCCTCATTTAAACCAACAATCACAGCATCTGGCATAAGGAAGTCTTCCAACACTAACTTTCTTTGAAGGAGATATCATATAACAGAATGCTAAAGCCAAAAAGATGTATGATACTTGAAATATGAAAATGAGTGTCACAATAAATTATGCCATTTATATCACCATGCCACTAATTTCTGTGCCCTATGGCACACTTGGTACACTTTCTCTCTTGCCCACAATAAACTGCTTCTATCATGATAAGGCTAATTGGTTGTGTTTGCCTCCTTTGGCTAAAATCTTTCCTCTGCTTATGCTGCCTATAATGGTTTATCTTCTGCTTTCTGTACCAGTGATGGCATGCCACCTACGTAGACATTGGCCTGCCTCTAATAGCTCTTTGCAGCAGGTGCTTCTGCCTCCCTTGCTGTACAAAATCACTGATCTGTCTTCAATGGCAAGCCTGTGCTAGTCAAAGAGATCACTTTACACATCATTTATCGAATAGAATTTTTAAAACTTCAGACCTGTTTTAGTTAATTCATTTGTATCATGAAAAACAGCCTTTATCTTCTATAATTGTTTATAACTCTTAAAAGTTGGGAAAAAGAAGTTCAATAGTGAAAGTCCCTTTGTACAGGTTTTATACATGTGTATTTCACAGATTAAAGTCCATGCAGATTGTGCATAATGAGATTTGTTATTACTGTACCCCATGTGATTTACAACCTGCCAGGTAAAAGATGCACACAAAGCATTGGGTAAGTGTGTATGTTAATAACTATCCATTATGCTAGTATACAAGGGCTGGAGAAAGTTTCTCTTCCTGATTAATATTAAATGTGTGCAACCTCAAGGTCCAAACTCCAACTTCTAAACACTGCTTTTGGGATCTCCAGTATGACAGCACAAAACCTAATTGCAAAATAATGATGTCCCCACTTTTAGAAGGTCTACATCAGTCATTCTCATCCCGAGTTCTGTGGAAACCTAGAGTTTCTCCAGAGGTTTGACTCCCAGATAAGTAACCATTGATCCTTTTTCTGAAAGGGAGACATTCTTTCCACTGACTACCACTTTAAGGACCAATATACCATCGACCACGAGTGTAATAAAGCCCTTTACACAATGGCAACACAATGTATGGTGGTCTGTCTCCCACTGATTATTAGACTAAGGGGGCCCTCCTCCACTGAAAACCAATGTGCGGGGGAACTTCTCAACTGACCACCAGTGTGACAGAACACGAAAATGTTCATTGTTGACCTTTCTTTTCGAACCATTATTATTGTCACTTGTTTCATTTTATTAAAATTGTTACATTGATTAATTTTGTTGTGTAAAACAATCCTAGGTGTAAAATACGTATGGAACATCCCTATTAATGATTAGTTCTTATGTCTTAGCTTACTGTTAATACAAAAGTACAGTGAGATGACTATTAGAAAGGGTTCCTTGAAATGTGAACTTTTTTAAAATGGTTCCTCTGTGTTACAAAGCTTGAGATAGGCTGGTCTACATACTGCAGGTTGGCTGGTATTGCTTTTCCTTGTATGTTGACTTTGCATTTAATATGAAAAAAGATAATTATGAAGGTTAACATAATATATTGGATGGCTGTTTGCATCTGTCTGCTGGACGTAATTCAGAAGCTGTTTATAAGGTCCATGTTACTAAACCACGATTGTACATTGAAAAGTCACATTTACAGAAATATTTGATAAGACATTCAACCAGTAATCATTTCTCATTGACCTGCATCATTTTGATGAGTGAAAGGTAAAATCTCATTGTTATTGTTGTTTGAGTTACTATATCTTCTACTGTACACATCTTCATTGTTTTGTCAGTACCTTATGTAATAAGCACAATATTTCTTATTTTTATTTCTTTTTTACTGACCATAAAGGAAACTTTGATTAGCTAATTTATTCTAACTGTAATCTGTTTTCCATCAGTAATGTGTTTATTAACCTTGGGCATGTTTACTAAACTTATCATACCCCTTTTAAACCTCAAGCTGGACATTTTCATTAGATGACTCTGGACTTTTTATCAGCGCTGTCAACTTCGAGCATAGGTCACATTAATACATTCTCTTCCAAAGAATCACTGTTGCTTTAAGCAAATAATAAGCCTAGAGTTCAAAGTCTGTAAAATTACAGACAGCAGCAGCTTCATAGCCTCCTTCCCAAACCGTTGTGCATTCCTCTCTTGCTATTTTTATCTACTTCAAAACCCTGCGGTTTGAATACAGATGAGGAGGAGAATACAATCTGTTTGGCAATCCTTTTTTGTACATTTCATGTACACTTTGGTGCTGACTTAACCATTTTCCAGGCACCTGGAAGGAAGTGGTTAATTAAATTAAAAAAAAATACAAGGTAAAATATCTGATTTTTGTTTTTTATTTAGCCCTGTAGGATAAGCTCAGATTAACGTGAGCAAAGACTAATATTTTCACATTTTTATAATATGGATAGTATAATTAATACTGTAAAATAGCACGAGATGAAGGCAGATATTCCATGACCCCAATGAGTACTATGATCTTCTAAATGACTAGCATGCAGGCCCTGTATTTTATGTAGGCCATGGAACTATAAGCTGACTGCTAACGTAACTTTTATTTTCAGTATAATAAGAGCTGGTTTTAAAAAGAGATCTACAATAAAGGTATTGGGACCTTCTTGTGTAGCTATATTAAAAGCTCCTTTACATTGGTCATAAAACACAATGGTCATTTTTGGGGGTGGAGCCTAAACATGGCGGCGACGGAGAGCACGATGTGAGTGCTCTCCAATAACCTCCAAACTGACCATCCCGAGACCCTCATGGTGCGAAGCCCTACCTGACTGAGGAGGGCCCCCAGGGAGGAGAGGCTGGCACGGTGAAGGGAGCGGAGAGCGGGCTCGGACATCCGGGAGGTGAACACGCTGCAGAGATCCCAGTGCAGCTGTCGGGTTGCCGGGGAATCGATGCAGGGCGGTGTGAGCACGCCACTCGCCGCAAAGGACTACTGGGAAGTGGAGATGCCGGCTGGTTTCCTGACAGGGCGGCAGTGACACTCCGGCTTCCCCGGCCCTACATGGCTGGAAATTCGAACGGCTAGAGGGTGGCTGATCTGAGGTGACAGGGGGCTGCCGGCTCGAAGCTGTTTGTACCTCCTGGCCGACTGTTTGATCCTGAAACCCTGAGGAATCCCCCCCAGGACTGAGCAGCAGTGAAGGCCCTCCAAACAAGTCTTGACTCTCCGTCCGGAGAAGGGAAGGGTGAGTGAAAGCTGTTGGGGGCCTATTGTGGTGTGGACCCCTGAGTGACACAGGTGACCAAGGGGTGAAGGAGGGGTGGATTCCCAGGGGTGAGAAGAGAAGAAGAGAGGAGACCCAGGTGTCCCAGGAGAGTAAAGGATATAGGAAAAATTGCAAGTCTATTAAGTTATATAGAGGATATGAAGAACAAAGGTCCCAAGGGAGCAGGGCCCAAAGGGTCCCAAACAGGAACAATAAAGAAACTTACATCATATGGAATTACTACGCCAGAAAGGGCCCAAGGCGCAAAGGGAGAAATGGACATTAGTTCAGGAACTAGCCCTAGATTATCATTGGGCATGAATAGCAGTGGTGGCCAACAAACAGTGGATGGCTTGGGAAAAAAAGAATCTGATGGTGAACTACAAATACCAAATAAGAAGGAGATGGTAGAAATGTTTAAAAATTTGGAAATAATGATAAAACATGAAATGACAGCTATTCGAAATGATTTAGGACATCTGCTATCAAGAATAGAAGAAATGGAGGAGAAAGTTAAAACCCAGGCCCAGAATATAGATAATCTAAAGGAAAAAATAAGCCAATTAGAAAATAACCAGAAAAAAATGATCTATAGGATGGAAGATCAAGAAAATAAAGAAAGAAGGTGTAATCTTAGAATACGAGGAATCCCAGAGACTGCTAAAGGGGAAATACTATATGAATTAGTTAAAAAAATCCTAAACTCCACAAGAGACAGACCGGAATCAGACGGGATCAAGTTAGGCGGAGTGTTTAGAATCGGAAAGTTCAAACAGGCTTCTGAGAAGGAAAGACCGAGGGACATAATTGTCCAGTTCCAAAATTTTGGGGTCAAAGATGAGATTTGGAAGAAGACCAAGGGAAGATCATTAATTAAGTTTGGAGACTTGACTATCCAAATCTATGCGGATTTAACAGTAGAGACCCTAAGGAGAAGGAGATCCCTGAAACCCTTGTTGGAGCAAATGAGAAAACAGAATGTGCAGTATAGATGGGGTACCTCAGCATCCCTAATTGGCTGGAAAAATGGGGTCACAGCGTATTTGAGATTCCCGGAGGATATAAGAGATTTTTGTGATAGACTGAACTTACAATGAATGGAGATAGCTGGGTGGGAATAAGAAAAAGAAGACAAAAGAAATATAAATGATACAAGAAAAGAGGACTGGCAACATGTCGGTGGGAGGGGGGTGGGAGGCCTCGGGGTTGGGGAGGGAAGAGAGGGAGAATTAAGTAGAAAATGATTTTTTTTTTTTTTTCTCTCTTACTTCCCTCTCTCGCCCCTGGTCTTCCCCCTCCGGAGGTTGAGACCCGCTTGGAGGCTCCGGTTAGGGGAGGGAGGTAAAGAGTAAAAATTCTCGCTGAGCCTTGACGATAGAGAGAGGGAATCGGGGGGGTTGGAGGAGAGGTGAGCCGTACATAGGCGGAGCTTACGCCCCAAATTTTAAATCAATGGTGGAAATGGATCCACAAATGATTTGTAGGCAGTTTATAGGCCTAAAAATAGGTAGGGGAAAAAGAAGAGAGGGCGAGGGTTGGGGGAGGGGGGGGAGGGGGGCGGGTTGGGAGGGTGGGAGGGAGGGGGGAGGGGACGGGAGTTGGGTCGGAGGGAGGGAGGGGAGGAGGTATTGGGTCAATACTCTGCATGACAGAAGGGATAAAGAGGAAGAGGCAATCTGGAAGAGAGATGGAGTTAATTGGGAACAATGGAAGAAATACAGTTTATAACCTATAATGTGAACGGGCTGAGTTGTCCAGGGAAGAGATTTAGGTTGTTTAATGAGTTACATCATAGGGCGACGTCAGTGGTATTTTTACAGGAGACGCACTTTGAGATAGAGGCAAACGTGAAATTGAAATCCAAACACTACCCAATATGGTACTATGCAGATTCTCCAATTAAAAGAGCAAAAGGGGTTGCAATAGGTTTGGCAAAGAATATGAGATTTGAGCTGGAGGATAGAAGAACCGAGCCGGAGGGGAGGTTTTTATTCTTAAAAGGTAGACTTCAGGGGATTGAGTGTACTTTAGCCAATATATACTGCCCTAATAAAAACCCGGAGATGTATATGAAGGGTCTGTTGAAAAAATTAATGGAATTTAAAAAAGGGCATTTGATAGTAGCTGGAGACCTGAATTTCTGTATGGATTAGGGTGGAGGTTAAATGAGCTTCTTCTGGATGAGGATGTAGTTCAGAAAATCGAGAAAGAGATTAAGGTATACTTTAAGGAGAACGAAACAGAGGAAGTATCGATAGCTACAGTCTGGGAAAGCCATAAGGTATTCATAAGAGGAATCTTGATTGCGGCAGGAGCAAGGAAGAAAAAGGAAAGAAGAGAGAGGGTCAGTGGGCTATTAAAAGAAATATTGGACTTGGAGCAGATCCATAAGAAGAAAATAACAAAAGATACGAGACAGAAGTTATTGGATAAAAAAGATGAGTTAGAGAGATTGATGGATGAGGAGAAGAGAAGAGTATACAACAGGGTTTTGAACGAGAGATATAGATGGGGAGACAGACCAGGAAGATATCTAATGAGAGCTTTGAATAAAAAGAAAAATAGTAACTATATAGAAAAGATAAAAAGTTCAAAGGGGAGTTGGTCCACTCAAATAAAGAGATTATTAAAGTGTTTACGGAGTATTACAAAAAGTTATATAATATTAGTCCCCAAGGCCCTCTAAAAGAAGCTCAAGAGGGAATTAATGAAAAAAAGATGACATACTTAAAAAAAGCGGGATTACCAAAACTACAGTTGCAAGAAAAAGTATGTGAACCCCTTGGGATTACGTGGAGTTTTGCATGAATTGGCCATAAAATGTGCTCTGAACGTCATCTAAGTCACAACAATAGAAGAACACGGTCTGCTGAACATAATACTACACAAACATTAGATGTTGCCATGGTTTAATTGCACATAACATGTAAACATTCACAGTGCAGGGAGGAAAAAGTATGTGAGGCCCTAGCTTAATGACTTCTCCCAGAGCTAATTGGAGCCAGGAGTGAGCCAACCTTGACTCCAATCAGTGTGATGATATTGGATATGTTGCTGACAGCTGTTCTGCCCTTAAAAAACACACACCTGTTTTGGGTTTACTGGTTTCAAGAAGCACTGTCTGATGTGAACCATGCCTCGCAGAAAAGAGCTCTCAGAAGACCTACGATCAAGAATTGTTGACTTGCATGAAGCTGGAAAGGGTTACAAAAGTATCTCCAAAAGCCTTGATGTTCATGTGTCCACGGTAAGACAGACTGTCTACAAATGGAGAAAGTTTAACACTGTTGCTACTCTCCCTAGGCGTGGTCGTCCTGTAAAAATGACTGCAAGAGCACAGCGCAGAATGCTGCATGAGGTAAAGAAGAATCCCAGAGTGTCAGCTAAAGACCTACAGAAATCTCTGGCACATGCTAACATTTTTGTTGATACATCTACAATAAGGAAAACATTAAACAAGAATGGAGTACATGGGAGGACACCAAGGAGGAAGCCATTGCTGTCCAAAAAGAATATTGCAGCACGTTTGAAGTTTGCAAAAGACCACCTGGATGTTCCACAGCACTACTGGCAAAATATACTGTGGACAGATGAAACCAAGACTGAGTTGTTTGGGAAGAACACACAACACTATGTGTGGAGAAAAAAAGGCACAGCACACCAACATCAAAACCTCATCCCCACTGTAAAACATGGTGGAGGGAGCATCATGGTTTGGGGCTGCTTTGCTGCCTCAGGGCCTGGACGGATTGTTGTCATTGATGGGAAAATGAATTCCAGAGTTTATCAAGACATTTTGCAGGAAAACGTACGACCATCTGTCCGCCAACTGAAGCTCCGCAGAGGATGGGTGATGCAACAGGACAATGACCCAAAGCATACAAGTAATTCAACAAAACAATGGCTGCAACGGCACAGAATACGCCTTCTGGAGTGGCCCAGTCAGAGTCCTGACCTCAACCCGATTGAAATGCTGTGGCATGACCTTAAGAGAGCGATTCACACCAGACATCCCAAGAATATTGCTACACTGAAACAGTTTTGTGAAGAGGAGTGGTCCAAAAATTACTCCAGATCGTTGTGCAGGTCTGATCTGCAACTACAGGAAATGTTTGGTTGAGGTTATTTCTGCCAAAGGAGGGTCAACCAGTTATTAAGTCCAAAGGTTCACATACTTTTTCCTCCCTGCACTGTGAATGTTTACATGTTATGTGCAATTAAACCATGGCAACGTCTAATGTTTGTGTAGTATTATGTTCAGCAGACTGTGTTCTTCTATTGTTGTGACTTAGATGACGTTCAGAGCACATTTTATGCCCAATTCATGCAAAACTCCACGTAATCCCAAGGGGTTCACATACTTTTTCTTGCAACTGTAAGTGAAGCACAGTTGAACTCCCTAGACGCAGAAATTTCCCAGGAAGAAATTAAAATAGCATTAAAAAGCACAGGGGGGGGAAAAAGCCCAGGCCCGGATGGCTATACAGTTAAGTACTATAAGAAATTTAGTGAAGTACTGTTACTCAAGCTGGAGAAATATATGAATGCTCTGGGAGGTGGGATGGAAGTGAGGAGAGAATCCCTACAGGCCCATGTAGTACTTATTCACAAGGAGGGAAAAGATCCATCTCAGTGCTCCAGCTATAGACCTATCTCATTATTGAACACTGACACTAAACTGTATGCAAAGGTGTTAGCAAACAGGTTGAGGGATCTGATGCCTGAATGGATCCATGAAGACCAGGTGGGCTTTGTACCGGGGAGAGAAGGTAGAGATAACGGCTTGAGAACCCTGATGCTTATTCAGAAAAGTAGAAAAGGGAAAGCCCCTGTGATGCTCTTGTCAATTGATGCAGAGAAGGCATTTGATAGAGTGGACTGGGGCTTTATGATAGACAACTTAAAAGTGCTGGGGATAGGTGATAGAATGCGAGAGTGGATAAGTAAATTATATAGGGAGCCTACTGCAATCATCACTGTAAATCGGGAGAGATCAGAACCCATTGGAATGTCTAATGGTACAAGACAAGGCTGCCCACTGTCCCCTCTGCTATATGTATTGTCACTCGAACCTCTGTTGTCAATAATAAGAAATAGTGGATCGGTAAAGGGAATTCAGATAGAATCCATAGAACATAGAGTAGCGGCCTTTGCGGACGACTTATTGTTCTATGTGGGGAATCCCCGAATAACTCTCCCAAATATAATGAAGATTCTGAAGGAGTACGGTGAACTATCAAATTTAAAAATTAATCCAACGAAAACAGAGATCCTGAATATTAATATATCAAAGAATGAAAAAGAAAAACTACAAAAAGAATTCCCCTTTATATGGAGAGAAAAAGAGATAAAATACCTAGGAATAAAACTCACTGCCTCATCTAAGCATTTGTATAGATTAAACTATATCTCTTTGATAAATGAGATCAGGGAAGATTTAAAAAGACTAGAAGGAGGAAATCCATCCTGGATAGGACGTATAAACCTAGTCAAAATAGTAATTATGCCTAAAATACTGTATAGATTTCAAATGGTACCAATTAAAATTCCAGAAGCCTTCTTTAAGATAATGAAAAAAATGTTAACAAGATACATATGGAAGAATAAAAAACCTAGAATAGCATATGAAACATTGAGTAGGACTAAAGAGAAAGGGGGATTGGGTCTACCAGATGTCAAGAGATACTATAAAGCAGTTGTTTTAGCAAGAATATATGACTGGACATTTAACCATAAGGGGAAAAGTTGGGTAACAATTGAAAATGATCTTAGTGGCAGTAGATTGAGCCAGATGATATGGGTTCCACCACAGTTCAGGGGAATTAAAGAAAGCACAAGTATCTACACTTTAAATGTTTTTAGGGTATGGGACAATTTACACAAAAACATGAATTGGGAATTTAATTCTATATTAATGCCTCTCACAAATACTGAGTACTTTCCCCCGGGAAAGAATAAGATATCAGGGAGATGTTTTAGAAAGGAGGATACCCAACTGAGAGATGTTTTGGTGGAGGGGGAATTGAGACCACTTAAAGATTTAATAGAGAAGAAGGGCGATATTTTTATTAGAATAGATGAGTGGAAATATCATCAATTGAAATGTTTTATTGGAAATCTACCGAAACCCCTGAGAATAAAACAGGAGTGGAATATGTTTGAAAGGTTGTTAGAGACACAAAGGGATGGGAAGCATGGTATTTCAAAAGTGTATAGAATACTCACAGAATTAGACACAAACACAAAGTTAATTTTTATCACAAAATGGGAAAGAGATATGGGAGTTGTGTTTGATGAAGATAGACAGAGAAAGATGTTTAGATTGATACACGATAATGTTAGTATGAGAGAGGTTGAGGTTAATTATAAGTGTGTGACACGATGGCACATTACACCGAGTGTAGAGCACAAGATGAATGGGGAAAACTCAAATATGTGTTGGAGAGGATGTGGAGAGATGGGCACGGTGTTTCACATATGGTGGGAATGTCTGAAAATCCAGGCTTTTTGGAAGATAATAGTCAAATTGATTAAAGAAATAACTGAAATTGACATAGGGTTAGACCCAACGACGTGCCTCCTACACAATGTGGAGACATCTGTAAATAAATATAAAGATTCAGGTATTTGGTACTTCTTGAATGCGGCGAAAGGGTTGATACCCAAGTTTTGGCGGAAAGCTGAGGTACCGAAGGAGGAAGACTGGATTAATAGAGTAAACCAGATAGGTAGAATGGAAAGATCATACCATATGCAGGAAGATAGGATGAGAGTTTATTTTAGGAGATGGGAAAAGTGGGAAAGAGCAGGATTGAAAGAGAAATATAGGAAAATATGAACTAGGATGTTAGAAAAAAATTAATAAGCCTCAAGAGATTAGAATGGGCTAGAGTCTGCAGAGGGGGAGGAGGGGGGATGAGGGGCGGGAAGGGGGGGTATTGGGATGGGAAAGAAAAGAGTTTTTAGTAAGGGAAAGGTAGAAATGTTATAAATATCGATTTGTATGAGAATTATTTCCCTTTTTGGGTTTTTGTATTAACATGAAAAATTTACTAAATATTTAAATTAAAAAAAAAAAAATAGAACACAATGGTTATCCATGTGATCTACTACATTTTACATTCAGACTGTGGTCTATCAAAAATCCAAAATCTTGAGTAGCATACACTCTTAGGTGAGACTGAGAAAAAACATTTTGGAAAAAGGAGGCCACCCATCAACTTTGGGTCATTGTCCTTTGGTTTTGTGGCTCTTCTTTCTGCAGGCCTGGATATAAACAACCAAATGTTTGTAGAGATATGGAGGGCCATGTAAGCCATTAAATGGAGAAAGAAACTGCTCTCTCCTATAACAGCTTTACAGAGTGCCATTAGATATCTGACCGAATCATTCCCATCCAGCAAGACGTGTCTGCTGTCAAACGAGAACTAGGTCATGTCCCACCAGGCAGTAATCCCTTTCTCGGTGACTCTGACACAGATTGGACGTTTTGTAAGTGTGAATAATGGGGAAATATCATAAGAAATATATAAATCCTGTATAATAATAATAATAATAAGAAGAAATTGCAGACAAGGAGAAAACTTGCAACCTGTGAGAACTACTTCATTTTGTTCCATGGTTAACTCTACGATGATCTATTCCTGCTTGGTAGTATGTGCGGTTTTGAATGCCCATCAGGCAAACTGCTTAGCTGAACAGAAGAAATCCAAAACTCCAGCTCTCAGACAAAGATGCTTCCCATAGAACCTTGCAAGTAATATTTAATGCGATGCTGCCCTCCTCAGATTGGGTAATTTTAAAACAAACTGCAAAAACACACCCAGAAGGGTACATTACCACCATCAACAATTACATTCTCACAAACACATGTAAAAACAGGCGTGTCAAATAACAACTCCAGCCGTAGGTAACCACCGTCAAATCGTTAACTGAGTGGTTGGAAAACTGACGTGTTTCGGGAGCTACCCCCTTCCTCAGAACTAACCCAACCTACATGCAGTCTTCAGTGCAGACTCCCTTCCATCGCCCCCCACAACCCTAGTTAGTTCATTAATAAGAGTGTTCAAATCCCAACCATGGCACCACCTGCCTGGAGTTTGCATGTTCCCCTTGTGCCTGCGTGGGTTTCCTCCGTGTACTCCAGTTTCCTCCCACATTCCAAAGACATGCTGGTAGGTTAATTGGCTCCTGTCTAAATTGGCCCTAATATGTGTATGTATGAATGTAAGGTAGGGACCTTAGATTGTACACCCCTTGAGGATTAGGGACTGATGTGACTGTACAATATATATGTAAAGCAGTATATAAATGAAATAAATAAATAAATAAGAGACTTGCTCCCAGCTCTGCAGACTCACTGTGGTGATAATTACCACCAATATGCTATAATCTGGTCTAGAGGCTTAGGATGAACAGCATTCCTCTACTTCAGGAGCCTCCCGTCAAGGATGTCCTGTCAATGAATGATCAATTTTCAGATCAGGAGGTTCAAGATAAGCAGCTTTCCCCCACTCCCCTGCAGGGGCCACCAGAAGACTCATGCCCTTTCACTTACAGGCGTCTCTTCTGTCAGCTTTCTGGAATTGTCTCCCACTAAATCGGATATCTGCAAAGACTTTGGGGATCATATGATGACCCAGTAATCTTAACCCCTTCACGCCGGTGCCCATTAAGGGTTTCAGAAGCCGGGAGGCGGGGCGGGGTTTAGGGTCATGTGACCGCCGTGACACGCCGTCACGGCGGTCACATGATCGGGAAAAGTCCCGATCGAAATAGGAGATCGGGACCATTCCGTGAATACTGGACATGTGTGCTGGGAGCACGCAGGGCGTGCGCTCTCAGCACATATGTTCTTTTTTAATAGAACACAAATGTGCGGCCGCTCGGCGTCTAGGCCCAGACGCCAGGAGGTCGCACATTTGCGTTCAGCCGGCGTGAAGAGGTTAAATCTCTTCCAAGGGAAATGCTCTTCAGGCAATCTGTAGTCTGTAAGCTTATGTGTTATCACTATTGAAACAGTGCTTTGCTAATAAATTTGATCTTTTCTGCAACATATGTTGTGCCTTTGCTGTAAATGGCCATACTTCTGTAATCATTCAATTTCTACAATAAAAAAATATAAAGCGGTTATAAAGGCTAAACATTTTTTCCCCTTTAAAAAAGTCAGTAGTGATGAAACAAGGGAGTGGCTTGCAGTGACGCACCTGGATTGTTTGTCGGTTTCTAGGATTGGGGAGAGGACCTAAGCAGACCATACATGGGTCAAATTACGAATGATTTTTCGATTGAAAAATGAAAATATTGTTAATTCTGTAATTCAATGGTGCCACCAATGATTTCGAAAATCGGTCATTTTTCATGAATTTTCCAACATGCCCGATAAACGTAATGAGGAAGAACTATGAAAATCGGCCAGTGCCATTGCCCCCACTAACAGAGCAAAAATCGGCCGATTATTCTTAGATCCGATTTTCGAACGAAAAATCATTAGAAAATCGACCCATGTATGGCCAGCCTTACTCTATCTGCAGCCAGCTCACAGGATCTCTGCCCAGTGGCAATATTTGCTTAATGCTGATTGTATTGTGTATTTTTGCTAGTAGTAGTTTCACAATAGTTTGCACAATAAATTACTTTTATGGATTTTCCACTATATGGTGTTTTTGCCTCTATATATGGAGATTTTTTATTTATTGAGTTGGATGAGAAGGGGATCGTTAAGACACTGAATATAAAGTGCTGCCTGCCTTTCTGGCATTAAGAAGGCAAGGAAGGAGGATGAGTGATTTTCCAGTTATCGGTGGTAGTCTGTGAACACAACTGGGAAGATCTTTAATTAATAAAAGAAGTGAACTTTTTATGTGGATTCACACACTGGGTGTTTTTCACAGTTGCATGGTTGAGGAATACCTAAGTGCAACATTGCATATTTGTTTGTTTATACAGTATTTTGATAGTTTTTCAGCAAACACTTTAGTTTGATGTTATTTGATTACATTACATTCATATTGACACAGCTCTGCTTTTTCAGTTTATTTATTTAAAGCATAACTCCGGGCAAAAATGTCTTTACATGTTCTTGTTGCAGATTTCCTAACTTCACTGAATAAGTCATCCATCTTCTGGTTCACTCAGTAGTTGCTCTGAAATAGCCTATTTTTTTAAATATTTAAATCTTTTATTGAACTTTTTTTTCCATTACAAAAGCACAGCAAAATATCATTTACATCCAAAATACAAACATTCCCCTAAATTTTGCAAACCCACCTTCCCACTGCCCCCCTCTCCCAAACCCCCGAAAGATTAACCCCGGTTCATATAGCTCTTCCCTTCTCTTTCCAACTTTCCACTCTATTCCTATGATCTTTCTCCTCGGTCCTCGATCCAACTCTTCCTTTTTCTTACTATTCTTTCTTTCCCTCCAACCTTTCTTTTCCCTTCTCCTATTCCTGCTACTACCTTGCCAAACATTCCCTTTATTCTCCTACCTCAAATCAGATCCCTGGGCCTCCCACTGCTTCTGTGTATTTTCCAGATGCCTTGAAGTCAGACCATCTTCCCTATTCCTTTCTAAAATTACCCATATTACCTTCATCTATATGGTATAACTCCTCCATCTTATTTATATATTCCACCATGTCTAACCAGTCCCTTATTGTTGGAGGCTCCTGTAGCTGCCTTTTTGAATAAGCCCTTTAGCCGCACTGATTAGGTGGTATAATGCACTGTTTTTATACTGCTTCACTGGTGTTTCTGTCCTATAAAACAAACACACCCACGGATCCTTCTGTATAGTTGTTCCCAAATTTCTTGCATGAACTGGATTACAGCTTGCGAAAACCCCTGTATTTTTGGACAATCCCACGATATATGTGCCATTGTTCCCTTAGATCCACATACCCTCCAACATAGCGGTGAGACTATACTCATTGTTTATGTACAATGTTCGGTTTCAAATGCCACCTCGGTTTGATATAGCCTATTATTTTCAAATCAAACCATTAATTCACCGTGGTTTCCTGTTGGTAAGATCGGTGGTTGCTATGCCTCCTATTCCCCCAGACACTGGTCTTGGCACATCCCTTCTGTAGTTCTTTCTCCAGGAAGCAGTGATGTCATTCAGCCCCACTTGCAGTGGTGGGCGGACCGAGACTCTGGCACATTCAACATGTACAGGCTTAGTGTACCCGTCCACATTCACTACAATTCCCTGGGGTTGACCGGAACTGTAATTTACTTTTATTGCAGCTTGAATTACAGAGATGAGGTCATGAAAATTCAATTATACTTTTCTCATAAATGGTAAGTAATTGCAAAATTGTATTAACTGTTTAGTGTTTTGTGTGTAGGGGGGTGAACAAATGGGTGATTGTTTTGCCTATCCCAGAGTTCATCTTTAACACTGAAATGTATAACATATTTAGAGGCATTATTGCAGCAGCAGTGTATTTAAATATTATTTTATACTAGTTTTGGGTATTTAACCACTTAAGAGCTGCCCCATAGCAGATAAACCGCTGCAGGGTGGCTCCGCTGCGCAAAATCATGTGATTTTGTATTTCCGGGTCGCTAGTGGCAGTTCATATGTCAATCACCGGATCTCAGCTGAAGATTTCCGTCCGGGACTCAGTGATCATCGGCAGGGCTGAGAGGGTAGAGATCTGTGTGTAAACAACACAGATCTCTCTCCTCTCAGCATGGATATGCTGCTTTGTATCTCTGCACAGCAGGGAGATACAATACAGCATGTCTCCCAAGTAAAGCACAACATAGCACACATAGTAAAATACACACAGTACACTGTTAACCCTTTGATCGCCCCCAGATGTTAACCCCTTCCTGCCCAGTGTAATTGGTACAGTGTCAGTGCTTTTTATTAGCACTGATCACTGTATTAGCATCACTGGAGATGTCAGTGGCAGTTAGTCAGTTTCCACCCAGTGTCAGAATGCCTGCCACAGTCCCGCTATAAGTCGCTGATCGCCACCATTACTAGTATAAAAAAAATTAAAATAACAATTCCAGTATATATACCGCCATTTGTAGATGCTATAACTTTCATGTAAACCAATTAATATACACTTATTGGAATTTGTTTTAGCAAAGACATGTAGCAGATACATTTTGGCCTAAATTTATGAAGAAATTTTATTTTTTAAACTTTTTTATTGGATATATTGTATAGCAAAAAGTCAAAAATATATACATTTTTTAAATTGTTGGTCTTTTTTTGCTTATAACTCAATAAATAAAAAATGCACAGGTGATCAAATACCACCAAAAGAAAGCACTATTTGTGGGAAAAAAGGACATAAATTTCATGACCATGCAATTATCAGTTAACGTAACGCAGCACCGTAACGCAAAAAATGTCCTGGTCAGCAAGGGGGGTAAATCTTCTGAAGGGCAAGTGGTTAATTCACTGTTAAGCGCAAAGTTGGAGTTTATTGATTTTGATCATTTCTTCAACACCATGTACTGTCCTATTTTGCACAGTACCAGGTGTCCTAATGTATACAGGAGGAGGCAGAGGAAAGCCTATGACCACTAAGCTACACAGCTTGAATAGATCAAGGCAGGAGTTCTGCTGCATCAGCACCTTCACTGCAACCTTGGAAAACATACATACAGCCAGTGAAAAAACACTTTTGCAAATATGTATTAATGTATAAATAGTAACGCTCTAGTTCTGCTTTTTAAGTTATCTATTGGGATAATTATTATCAATTAAATTAATGAATTAAAGTTACAAAAATGCTAGCATTTTGTTTAACTGCTTAAAGGGAAACCAGTACTTAGGAAGTAGAAAAATTGTTGCTGCTGACCACTTCTGATGCAAATCAGAAGTTCTAATTTTCTAGTCAGTGAATAATAAAGAATTAAAGCCATTGGATCTGTCTCCATGTCCCTATCAGTAAAGACTTCTTTTAAATTCTTGTTACAATTTAAAATCTTAATTTTTTTTACCTTTAAGTCCTCAAGCACACTTGACGTTTTTCTACAGCCAGTAAACCCCCCAGCATGTTATCCTATGTGTCCATGCACACATTGACTGTAATCAACGTTTTTGGCTGGGACGTTTTTTGTCTGGAAAAAAAAACAAGGACTAGTGGGTTTCTACTGGAGTTTTTTAGCTGTAAAACCACTCTACGTTGAAAAAAGTGGCAAAACATGGTAAAACGCCGCAAACCGGCATTTTTGTAAATTTGGTAAAAAAAAAACCTCTAAAAAACACAAAAAAACCCGCAAAAGTGGAAAAACGCCGCTAATTGCGGCTAAACGCTAATGCAAAAAAAGTTGAAAAACTCAGGTTTTAACGTGACTTTACACAGCTAACGTTACCAGCATTATCAAAACATACAGTGTGCATGAAGGCTTATTTAACCACTTACAGTTGTGACCAAAATTATTCAACCCCCACTGAAATTGAGTGTTTTGGCCAGTTTGACATTGCTTTTGATCATTCAGTCATCTTGCTTACATTTACATTAAAGAGGCACTTGTAGGTCAGACAAATATAACATAACAGTTATAATGAAATAACCACAAATGTCTTTTCTGTGCTCACAGCATTATCAGTTTTATTCAACCCCCAAGTGACATTCAATCTTAGTACTTAGTACAGCATCCTTTTACAGTTATAACAGCTTTTAAACGTGAAGCATAGCTTGACACAAGTGTCTTGCAGCGATCTACGGGTATCTTCGCCCATTCTTCATGGGCAAAGGCCTCCAGTTCAGTCACATTCTTAGGCTTGCGCACTGCAACTGCTTTCTTTAAGTCCCACCAGAGGTTCTCAATCGGATTTAAGTCTGGTGACTGCGATGGCCACTCCAAAATGTTCCAGCCTTTCCTCTGCAACCATGCTCTAGTGGACTTGGAGGTATGCTTGGGATCATTGTCCTGTTGAAAGGTCCAACGTCTCCCAAGCCTCAGGTGTGTGACGGACTGCATCACGTTTCCATCCAATATCTCCTGGTACTGAAGAGAATTCATGGTACCTTGCACACGCTGAAGCTTCCCTGTACCTGCAGAAGCAAAACAGCCCCAAAGCATGATTGACCCTCCACCATGCTTCACAGTAGGCAAGGTGTTCTTTTCATCAAAGGCCTTGTTCTTCCTCCTCCAAACATAGCGTTGATCCATGGGCCCAAACAGTTCTAATTTTGTTTCATCAGTCCACAGAACACTATCCCACAACTTTTGTGGTTTGTCCACATGGCTTTTGGCATACTCTTCTTATTCTTTGGAGACAGCAAGGGGGTACGCCTGGGAGTTCTGGCACGGAGGCCTTCATTACGCAGTGTGCGTCTTATTGTCTGGGCTGAAACTTCTGTACCCACATCTGACAAATCTTTTCTCAGTTCCTCAGCAGTCACACGGGGACTTCTCTCCACTCTACGCTTCAGGTAGCGCACAGCAGTCGAAGTCAGCATCTTCTTTCTGCCACGACCAGGTAGCGTTTCAACAGTGCCCTTTGCCTTGAATTTGCGAATGATGCTTCCTAAGGTGTCTCTTGGTATGTTTAACATCTTTGCAATCTTCTTATAGCCATTGCCCTTCCTGTGAAGAGAAATCACCTCTTCTCTTGTCTTCCTGGACCATTCTCTTGCCTTCACCATGTTTGTAACCACACCAGTAAATGTCTAGAAGGAGCTGAGTATCACAGTCATTTTAAAGCTGCCTAATTGGTGCTTATTATGCTTGATTGCTGCTCGGTGACATCCACAGGTGTTTTCAATACCTGATGGAAAGCACCTGTATGAACCTCTGTTCTTCAGAGTGGTAGTCTTTAAGGGGTTGAATAATTGTGGCAATGAAGAAACCACATAAGAACCATTTACTACTGTATTACATAAACAATTGATGTCATTTTAGTTGCATTTGGGTAGTTACAACGTCCTTGTAGGATTTGATTCTGAATACAATTCCAAATGTACACTATAGTCCCTAAACCCCTTTACAGCATTGGGGGTTGAATAATTTTGGTCACAACTGTATTTAATCGTTTATGTACATGGGCTGGACGGGAGCAGTGCAGGAGCGGGTGGCCGTTTATAAACGTCCTCCTGCTTCCCTGCCTGTGCGCGCTCCCTGTACGGGACCTCTGTGTGAGGTCCCGATCATGTGATCACTGAATGGCCAATCAGTGATCACATGAATAGTAGTAAACAAGATATCACTTCTGACATCATTGCTTACTATGTGTGAAATCTGTGAATGATCACAGAGGTCACATGGTACAAGGCTATTCACAACAGCCTTGTACCATGTGACAAGCTGTGACCAATCACAGCTCTCACAGTATTTCTCAATGGCTGCAAGAATGCAGCCAGAGAGATGGAGAAATGATTGCTGTTACAGCCTTTATGGCTGTAAAAAAAAAATCTTCATCACCCCCCACAAGTAGTACAGTGTCACTATTTTTTATTAAAAAGATAGCTGAATACATTTTGCCCAAGATTTATGAAGAAAGATTATTTATTTGCAAAATTTTATAACAAAAACACTTTTTTTTTCAAAATGTTTGGAACTTTTTCATTTATATAGCAAAAAAATTAAAATTCCAGTGGTGAATAAATACCACCAAAATAAAGTTTTATCTGTCTCAAAAAATGCTAAGAAATTCATATGGGTACAGTGTTGCATAACCGCGCAATTGTCATTCAAAGTGTGATAGCACTGAAAGCTGAAAATTGGGCTGGACAGGAAGGGGGTGAAAGTTTCCGGACTTGAAGTGGTTAAAGCATACTTCTGCTTTGCATATGTAGGGCAAAGCCACTGGTTTGTTTGACTTCCCTCCACTCCCCAACAGTGTATACTTATTCCCCCTTCACTTCTCCACTACTCTATTCAGCTGCCAGGAGAAAATAAAATACCTGGTATGTCTGGATATCAATGCGCATATGACTCACTCCATGTGTGATTGCTAGGCCAATCAGCAGCAGTGCTACATGGTGGGGGTCCACAGCTTTATGTAAAATACAACTTCAGTGACTTGTAGTTTGCACAGTATTGCAAATAGAGGCTTGCACAACACTATGAAGGTGGTGATCTGAACATAACGAGTATATGTTCTTTAACCTCTTCATGCCGGCCGAATGCAAATGTGCGGCCTCCTGGCATCTGGGCCTAGATGCTGAGCAGCCGCACATTTGCATTCTATTAAAAAAAGGACATATGTGCCAAGAGCGCGCGCCCTGTGTGCTCCCAGCACACATGTCCAGTACTCACGGAAAGGTCCTGATCTCCTCTTTCGATCGGGACCTTTCCGATCATGTGACCGCCGTGACGGCGTGTCACGGTGGTCACATGACCCTAAACCCTACCCCGCCTGCCGGCTTCTGAAACTCTTAAAGGGCTGGGAGGCACCGGCATGAAGGGGTTAAATAAAAGACCAGGTTTTGGTGTTGGTGGCTCATAGGTCAATTAATACACAGGACAATTTGTACTTCAGGCCAAAGCACAAGTTTCTTTTAAAGTGGAACTTTAGTCCAAAAATAAGGTCCTGCTAGATTACTTGTGCAGTTATAGCTATATAAAACAGTGAAAATAAGTGCCTATGCTGTTTAAAATCCAGTAATACACTGTTACACCCCACTCTGCACATGCTCAGTTGCTTTCTATTTCTAGGCACTGCTGAATTTGAAGAGGCCAGTCTGCTGACAGTCTTCAAGCGGAATTAAACCCTCCTATCCTGCAGCAAAGGAAGCTGCCTATGTTTGATCTGCAACTGCCAAAGCACTGTACATTATATTTTTACAGGTGCTTAGCCTGGGTTCACACCTGTGCAGTATAACGCATGTGATTCGCACAGGAACCGCACCGCATCCCTGTGCAATTCACATACTAATTCTGTGCGGTGCGGTTTGAGCCATACATTTTGTATGGCTCAAATTGCACCAAATTCACACCAAAAAGGTGCAGGACCCTTTTTTTGGTTCACACTAGAATCGGATTGCATGGGTATTCACACCCATGCAATCCGATTCTGCACATTGCACCACGTTTTGCAAACTGATTTTGGGGTGTCGTTAACTTAAAATACACACTCGCAATGGTTCGTGTGAACGGGGTGCGAATATGATGCGGTGTGGAATTCACACAGGAACCGGTGCAAATTTCATACCGCATCAGTGTGAACCCAGGCTTATAGTGCAATTTACGCAGTGCTTTATATATATATACATATATATATATATATATATATATACACAGTATACTGTACATTAACATCGGTCCTTACCCTCAAAGAACTTACCATCTAAGGTCCCTAACTCACATTTAATGCACATATAAAGGGCAATTTAGACAGGAACCAGTTAACCTATCATCATATCAGCAAATTGATGGTCTGACAGTTTGGTTGAGGATATAAGCTAATGTGTCTAAATGGGTTTAGTTCTGCTTTATGATTTACTTCTGCTCAGGGGCTCTGGGCTTCAGCAAAATGGCAACCTTCAGCAAGAAGAATCAGAAGCAATGCTGGAGGCAATTTAAAGCACACACTAATCTTGGTAGCATAATTATGAATGTGGAATGTACTGATTGTTCCTTGGTAAAGAACATAATTTTTATGGGTAAAATTCCACTTTAGGTTTCCAAGACATTTAACTCAGAAGTTGCATTGGAGTTTGAGCTCTCTATACCAATATATATATATATATATGTAAATATTGTATACAATATATTGCTAAAAAGTATTGGGACACCTGCCTTTACACGCATATGAACTTTAATGGCATCCCAGTCCGTAGTGTTCTATATTGAGTTGACGCACCCATTGCAGCTATAACAGCTTCAACCCTACTGGGAAGGCTGTCCACAAGGTTTAGAAGTGTGTCTATGGGAATTTTTGACCATTCTTCCAGAAGTGCATTTGTGAGGTCAGGCATTGATGTTGGACAAGAAGGCCTGGCTCGCAGTCTCCGATCTAATTCATCCCAAAGGTGTTCTATTGGGTTGGGGTCAGGACTCTGTGCAGGCCAGTCAAGTTCCTCCACACCAAACTCACTCACCGTGTCAGACGTGTCAATCGGATTGCCAGACAGAGAAGCGTGATTTGTCACTCCAGAGAACGGTGGCGGCGTGCTTTACACCACTGCATCCGCCGCTTTGCATATCACTTGGTGATGTAAGGCTTGCATGCAGCTGCTCAGCCATGGAAACCCATTCCATGAAGCTCTCTATGCACTGTTGTGCTAATCTGAAGGCCACATGAAGTTTGGAGGTCTTTAGCTATTGACTCTGCAGACAGTTGGTGACTTCTGCTCACCGTGCGCTGCAGCATGTGCTGACCCCGCTCTGTCATTTTACGTGGTTGCTTCCACTTTGTTATAATACCACTAACAGTTGACTGTGGAATATTTAGTAGCAAGGAAACAGATGGACTTATTGCACAGGTGGCAACCTATCATGGGACCACACTTTATCTCAATGAGCTCCTGAGAGCGACCCATTCTTTCTCAGACGTTTGTAGAAGCCGTCTGCATGCCTAGGTGCTTGATTTTATACACCTGTGGCCATGGAGGTGATTGGAACACCTGAATCCAATGATTTGGAAGGGTGTCCCAATACTTTTGGCAATATAGGTGTCTGTTTATGACACAGAGAATAGCTGCGATTCAGAGGATCGCAGCTATTCTCTGGTCATTCACAGTTTATGACACTCAGGAGATCAGCGGAGAACATGTTCAGCCCTTCACTGGAGATCTGTGTTCTCCCTCCAGATTCTCCAGCCCAGAGCTGGAGAATTGGAGGGACCCCAAACTAAGCAGAGATAATTTACCTCTGCTTAGTAAACTGATCTTTTACTGTAATCTCACGAGATTATAGTAAAATCAGCCGTTTTCCAGCATTTGGAGACCGTTCTCCAGCGTTTGGAGACCGTTCTCCCTTTGTTCGGAGAACTGCTTCATAAAAGGCATTCACAGGATAACTGTGTTCTCCGAGAATGCCGGAGAACTGAGCAGCGATCTATTACCGCTGGTTCATAAACGGACACCATAGTGTCTGTGTGTATAAATATATATATATATACAGTTGTGTTCAAAATAATAGCAGTGTGTTGAAAAAAGTGAATAAAGCTCAAAGTCCTTCTAATAACTTTTATTTCCATACACACAAATGCATTGGGAACACTACACATTCTATTCCAAATCAAAACACACATTCTATTCCAAATCAAAACATGAAGAAAAATATATCAAATTTGTGTTGTTCCTCTAAAAAAATTGAAGAAAAGTGAATATTAGACTGTTCAAAAAATAGCAGTGTTTGTATTCTTCTTTACAAACTCAAACATTCACTATATAAACTGAAAAATGTTTGAAGATTTTGCTTTCCTTTGAATCACTTAATGAATATTTTGTTGTATAAGCACTGTTTCTGAGCACTGCTGTACATCTGTGTTGCATGGAGTCAACCAACTTCTGGCACCTGTGAACAGGTATTCCAGCCCAGGATGATTGGACTACATTCCACAGTTCTTCTCTAATTCTTGGTTTTGCCTCAGAAACTGCATTTTTGATGTCACCCCACAAGTTTTCTATTGGATTAAGATCCGGGGATTGGGCTGGCCACTCCATAACGTCAATCTTGTTGGTCTGGAACCAAGATGTTGCACGTTTACTGGTGTGTTTGGGGTCGTTGTCTTGTTGGAACACCCATTTCAAGGGCATTTCCTCTTCAGCATAAGGCAGCATGACCTCTTCAAGTATTCTGATGTATTCAAACTGATCCATGATCCCTGGTATGCGATAAATAGGCCCAACACCGTAGTATAAGAAACATCCCCATATCATGATGCTTGCGCAACCATGCTTCACTGTCTTCACAGTGTACTGTGGCTTGAATTCAGTGTTTGGCGGTCGTCTGACAAACTGTCTCCGGCCACTAGACCCAAAAAGAACAATCTTACTTTCATCAGTCCACAAAATGTTGTGCCATTTCTCTTTAGGCCAGTCAATGTGCTCTTTGGCAAATTGTAACCTCTTCAGCACGTCTTTTTTTCAACAGTGGGACTTTGCGGGGGCTTCTTGCAGATAGCTTGGCTTCACATAGGCGTCTTCTAATTGTAACAGTACTCACAGGTAACTTTAGACCTTCTTTGATCTTCCTGGAGCTGATTGTTGGCTGAGTCCTTGCCATTTTGGCTATTCTTCTATCCATTCGAATGGTAGTTTTTCACTTTCTTCCACGTCTTTCAGGTTTTGCTTGCCATTTTAAAGCATTTGCAATCATTTTAGCTGAGCAGCCTATCATTTTCTGCACTTGTTTACATGTTTTCCCCTCTCCAATCAACTTTTTAATCAAGGTACGCTGTTCTTCTGAACAATGTCTGGAACGACCCATTTTCCTCAGAATTTCAGAGAGAAATGCACTGTAACCAGCATGTACAACATTTGCTGCCTTCCTTCCTTAAATAAGGGCAATAATTTCCACCTGTTTTTCAAAGAATGAATGACCTCACTAATAGAACTCCACACTGCTATTATTTTGAACATGCCCCTTTCAATTAGTGATTCAATTACACAGAATCAGCAGCATGCATGTCATGACTGTTGGGTCTGTTGGATTTCTATTACTCTACTACACCTGCTAGTAAATTATTTGCCATGTAGAAATATAATTTCTACCAAAAACAGTGATTGATCAGGTTAGTGATGTCTGACTGCTATTATTTTGAACACAACTGTAATTCTTTTGATCCAGATAATGAGAATTGCGTCACTTCATGTAATTGTAGATGTATGTTTGCCCAAGAACTCTTTTCTTGAAGACTGACTGCATAAAGCTACAGTCATTTTTGGGTTCACCTTAGCTTCCTTTTGTTTTTTAGACAGGAAGTATATTATTTGTGGAAGTTGGAGGTTGACAGATGTTCTCACTTGGGTTCCTCACTTACCGATTCTGAAAACAAACATTGATCTTAGATGAAAGATACATATACAATAGGAAGAGGATCTCAAACTATTGGCACTGTTATAAACAATGGACATTCATTTAGACATTTCCTATATGACAGCTGGGCTGAATTCTCTGTTTAATAGGTTAAATAAAGTATTAAACATTTATAATAGTTTATTTAGATTATTTATCCCAACAGGCATCTTGATCTTTTCAGACTGAATAACATAATTTTCACAGCCCTTTACCTGAGAAGACCATAATTAGAAGCAAGTTAGTTTTAGTTCTGATTGTACAGCAACACTGTGGAACAGTGCTCTAGTTTCCTAAATCCTGGGACCGATGGACTTCATCAACATGGATCACACGTTTTTACTTTACGTTATAAAGCATAGTAAATATCTTGTGATCAGAACTTCTTTCTCTTTTCAACGTGCAGTGATAAGAGATAGTGTAGTCTTAAAGCGGTAGTAAAATGTCACAAAAAAAGAAAAACTTTCCCCCTGCAAGCTAATGTCATAATGTGTTAGTATGCATTTCATACTAGCACATTATGAAAGATTTACCTTAAAACGTAGCCCTCCAGCAGTGTGCTATCTCTGCTGACAAGGCTTCCATCTTCACAGAGGCGTCCCTAGGGTTGGTGTCACCGGGTGCGGTAACATGTGGTGTCACTCCTCCAGAGAGGAAGGAGCGGTGCCAGTGTGGTGGTAAAATGAGTATCCTGTGAAGATATGTATCCCCTGAAGCAACTGCGCATGTGCCGGTTTCAAGCTGAAGAAGCTGATCTCCAACGTTTGCACAGTGCTGTCACAGTTAACCCCTTACAGGCTGCAAACTGCTGAAGATGATCCCGCGGATCACTATGGGTTGCAAGATCAGTTAACCCCGTATAGGTTGAACCTATACGGGGTTAACTGATCTTGCAACCCATAGTGATACTCACTTTACCACTAAACCGGGGGCAGCTGCCACTGTGCTGGGAATCCGGGATCACCCCAATAACTGGCCAAGACCTTCACAGAGCTCAGAAGCTCTGTTGGCATTGTGCTCCTGCACCCCCTGTGATGGTGTCACCCGGTGCCACATGCACCCCCGCACCCCCCTAGGAACGCCACTGCATCTTCACCTAGTCTTTCTTCCTGGTTCGCAGGCTCCAGACATTTGAAAAGCATGTGCATGGGAGCCACAGCTGAGGCACGATGCTCTGAATGGATGGCATGCACACTAGTGGAGTCACTGGCTGCAGAAGTAATGAATATCTCCTAAACAGTGCATGTTTAGGAGATATTCCTTGTACCTACAGGTAAGCATTTTTATAAGTTTACCTGTAGGTACAAGTGAGCTATCGGTGTTTATTACCGCTGCAATAACTGAAGATGACTAGTCCTTAAACCCACAAATATGATTTCATTATTGTGCTCAAGCAAAAGTCTCAAAGAAAAACATAAAGCCTCAAATTAAAGAATAAAAATAATGAACTCTTCCAAAATATATTCTATGACCAGAATATAAAGAGTTAACACTTTGTATTAGCCTTTATTGAAAAAAAAGTCCTTTATATAGTTTGAGAATACTACAAGTCAGCAAGTGTTGGGATAATGAATATTTTGATCAGAAGTATGTAATGTACAACACAGTTTACAGAATTCAACAGTTAGGACTATGTAATGTACAAAGTAGCATATAGGATGCACCTGCACAGGCACAGGCTAGGCGTATGTAATGTAAGCACAGTGGAAAGACTGCAGTGATAAGGATTATGTGATGTACAACATAGGGTATTAAATAATGGAGTCATACGTAGGTGTTCAGTTTCAAATGCCGCTTTGTGAATTGACATACCTCCTTAGACCCAGTGGCCCTGATTCACTATTGGGCGTGGGCGCATATTTATGGGCTTAAGCCCAATTTTCATGGGCGTCCGTCATTTTTTACCCTGCAACCTAATTCACTATTGAGCAGAGCCCATAAGCAGATGCCCAATCTAATTCACAAAGAGACACACGCCCGAAATCAGACTCACAAAACAGACTTGCTAAGAAGCAAGTCTAAAACCATGAAAAATCACTGCAGAGACATGTTCACTTAGAAATTTGCTTTGCCAAATATGAGGACTTCACTTTAAACAATATCTGCTATTTCCAAAAAAATTAAAAATGTGTTAAAAATCGTTTTTTTCAAGGAAATCGACACAGTAAAAATCTAGAAGCCCGTGCAGTGTCTTTGGCAGATGCAACTGAGCATGTGCAGAACACATTTTAGACTTCTGCCATGGGCGTTTGCTTTTTAGCCACTGACTAATAGTGAATCTGATTGTGGATTCCTCTGAGAGCCGGCACTCGCTCGCGACTATTGTGTTTAATAAACAGCACTCGGCATATCTTCATGTAATCTAACTAGATTTCCTTAGTTCTAGTGATTCTATTTTTGTTTCTTATCCTTTATAATTATTTCTGTAATGATTTTACTTATTTCAAAGGTCTAGATAATATTTATTTTGACAGCTGAATTTAAAAATAAAGGTCCACAATAAAAAAAAAAAAAAAAAAAACAGCGTGGGTCCCCCCTCTCATCCATACCAAGCCCTTCAGGTCTGGTATGGATATTAAGGGGGAACTCCACGCTGAAATTTAAAAAAAAAAACAGCGTGGGTCCCCCTCAATATCCATACCAGACCCTTATCCGAGCATGCAGCCCGGCAGGTCAGGAAAGGGGGGGGACGAGCGAGCGCCCCCCCCCCCTCCTGAACCATACCAGGCCACATGCCCTCAACATGGGGGGGTGCTTTGAGGCAGGGGGGCTCCCCCCCCAAAGCACCTTGTCCCCATGTTGATGAGGACAAGGGCCTCTTCCCCACAACCCTGGCCGGTGGTTGTGGGGGTCTGCGGGCGGGGGGCTTATCAGAATCTGGAAGCCCCCTTTAACAAGGGGGCCCCCAGATCCCGGCCCCCCCCTACGTGAACGAGTCTGCGGTAGATGCTCCCGCAGACTCCTTCACAAAAAAAAAAAGTGTGGTGTAAAAAAAACACAGTACAGGGTCTTTGACAAGTCCTTTATTAAAACAATGTCCCCCGAAGTAGATCCAACGTCAATCACGGCGGCGGCGGCAGGGACCCGAAAAAAGAAAAAAAAAAAAAGGTTCCGCTCCCGTCGGAGGCTTCCAGCCATGTGAAGAAGAGGCTAGCTGACAGTTCTTATATAGGTATGGGGCGGGGCCAGCCGGGCACATCATCCCCGCCCCTTACCTATTTGAGAAATGTCACCCTGTCTCTCCGCTGAGGCTAACTAGCTGAATGCAGGAGACAGTCTGACATTTCTTATATAGCTATGGGGCGGGGCCAGCCGGGGACATCATCCGAGTGACCCGCCCCATGTCACATGCTTGCTGTTCCTGGCTGGCCCCGCCCCATAGCTATATAAGAAATGTCAGACTGTCTCCTGCATTCAGCTAGTTAGCCTCAGCGGAGAGACAGGGTGACATTTCTCAAATAGGTAAGGGGCGGGGATGATGTGCCCGGCTGGCCCCGCCCCATACCTATATAAGAACTGTCAGCTAGCCTCTTCTTCACAAGGCTGGGAGCCTCCGACGGGAGCGGAACCTTTTTTTTTTTTCTTTTTTCGGGTCCCTGCCGCCGCCGCCGTGATTGACGTTGGATCTACTTCGGGGGACATTGTTTTAATAAAGGACTTGTCAAAGACCCTGTACTGTGTTTTTTTTTACACCACACTTAGTTTTTTTGTGAAGGAGTCTGCGGGACCATGTACCGCAGACTCGTTCACGTAGGGGGGGGGCCGGGATCTGGGGGCCCCCTTGTTAAAGGGGGCTTCCAGATTCTGATAAGCCCCCCGCCCGCAGACCCCCACAACCACCGGCCAGGGTTGTGGGGAAGAGGCCCTTGTCCTCATCAACATGGGGACAAGGTGCTTTGGGGGGGGAGCCCCCCTGCCTCAAAGCACCCCCCCATGTTGAGGGCATGTGGCCTGGTATGGTTCAGGAGGGGGGGGGGGCGCTCGCTCGTCCCCCCCCTTTCCTGACCTGCCGGGCTGCATGCTCGGATAAGGGTCTGGTATGGATATTGAGGGGGACCCACGCTGTTTTTTTTTTAAATTTCAGCGTGGAGTTCCCCCTTAATACCCATACCAGACCTGAAGGGCTTGGTAAGGATGAGAGGGGGGACCCACGCTGTTTTTTTTATTATTTATTTAATTCACGGAAATAATTTAAAATTCAGCTGTCAGTGGGAAACCCCGATGACAGCTGAAACATTCCTTCTGTCCCTGCAGAGAGCTCCACTATTATATTTGACATTAAAAAGTATAGAGACTGCAACATTGTATCCATTTGTATCCATTCCGGATATAGATGTTTTTATTCGGATACAAATAGATACAATGTTGCAACCTTTATACTTTTTAATGTCAAATATAATAGCGCAGCTCTCTGCAGGGACAGAAGTAATTACTTCGCTATTATATTTGCAGGCCGTAGATGGGGCGAAAATCGAACAATTTTTTTGCCATTGGTGGTAACGTCGGCCCATTGAACAACCGATTTTTTTTTTTTAACACGGTCAGTTTTCGCCCCATCTAAGGCCTGCATTTTTCTTTTTCTTATTCTTTTTTTTTATTCTTTTTCTTGCAGGCCATGGCTCATGTGCAGATTATTTATCTGTTAAAAGATCAGCCAATTTGCCGATCATTGCAGCTAAAATCGGCCGATCTGCAAAATCGGCCAATTTTTATCCAAATTTACCAATTAAAAAAAGTTGCAAAATCCCCAAAAATGGCTGACCAATTAACCCACTAACGGGCTGAAAATCAGCCGATTTTTTTTGCGGACGATTTTAGACCCATGTAAAGCAGGCCATAGATGGGTCTAAAATCGGCCGATTTTTCTGCCGAAAAGAAAATCGAACGATTTTCGGGCCGTTAATGGGTTAATTGGTCAGCTGTTTTTCGGGATTTTGGCACATTTTTTTTATCAGTAAATTTGGAACAAAAAATTTTCAACTTTACTGGTAAACAAAATATGCTAAAATCCCAAAAAATGGCTGACCAATTATCCCAATAACGGAAGAGGCCCTTGTCCCCATTAACATGGGGACAAGGTGCTTTGGGGGGGAGCCCCCCTTCCCCAAAGCACCCCCCCATGTTGAGGGCAGGTGGCCTGGTATAGTTCAGGAGGGGGGGCGCTCGCTCGCCCCCCCCTTTCCTGACCTGCCGGGCTGCATGCTCGGATAAGGGTCTGGTATGGATTTTGGGGGGATCCCCAAGCTGTTTTTTTTTATTTCAGCGTGGAGTTCCCCCTTAATATCCATACCAGATCCGAAGGGCTTGGTATGGATGGGAGGGGGGACCCCACGCTTTTTTTTTTTTTTTTTACATTCAGCTGTCAGTGGGGAACCCCGCTGACAGTTGAAACATTAACACATGGCTGTCGCTCCTACAATCCCGCATGAGTTATGTTATCAACTCATGCAGCATTTTAGTAGCGAAAACCAATGCAGCGCTCATGTTTCAGCTGTCGGCGGAGTTCCCCACTGACAGTTGATGTAAAAGTATTGCAGGGAATTATAAACAATTTGTAAAAAACCCGGCGTGGGGTCCCCCCTCCCATCCATACTAAGCCCTTCGGGTCTCGTATGGATGTTAAGGGGTAACTCCACGCTGAAATTAAATAAAAAACAGCATGGGGTACCCCCCAAAATCCATAACAGATACTTATCTGAGCATGCAGCCCAGCAGGTCAGGAAAGGGGGGGGGGGACAAGCGAGCGCCTCCCCCCCTCCTGAACCATACCAGGCCACATGCCCATACCAAATTATTCAAACATTTGTAAACAGACCAATTAACTGAAATGGTTTGGCATTTGTACCCCAAATATGACGTTCCCTGAGGCATTGGTAAACCGAGGTACGCCTGTATTAGTATTGCAATCCTTTGTATTGGGATACATAGAACCATCATACATGTGAATTGGCAACATAGCACAACATTTGTGTCACATTGGAGATATCTGGTAGTTACACTGAACTTGCCCAGGGACCTAAGATTGATTCACAACACAGAAATACAGGCTGGATTAGCAATGTAGCTCCGTGGATTAGTGGTTAGCACTACTGCCTCACAACTCTAGAGTTGTCGGTTTGAATCCCAACCACGGCAAGGAAGTAGTATGATCTCCGTGTGTGGCTGTCTTCAAATAGATGTTCTGGCAACATCTTTGCTTTCTGTCTAAGTGATCCCTAAAATGTGAATTAGAATGAGGCCTTGTCTGTTGAAACACCTTCAAAGCTGCACCTTATGTGAATGTCATACAATGGGGTAAGATAAGAGCCTGGAGCACTAATAGATTTGATAATGATGGTTTACACTCAACCCACTTTTGTGAAGGATTTGGCAAGCAAAGAGCTGACAGAGAGAGAGAAGAGCGAGCCAGTGAGATGAAGAAGAGGGAGCGAGAAAAACATACTGAAGAGTGATAAAGAGAGACATACAGAAGAGTGAGCGAGAGAGAAGAGCGAGCCAGTGAGACAAAGAAGAGTGAGCGAGAGAGAAAAGACTTGGTTGGTGAATCCACACATCAAACTTGTCACAAATACTGGTATGGATTTTTCCACCAAATGCAAAGCAGACCGCACGCCTTCAAAGATTTATTTCCTTTGTTAATTCTCCTGCTTCGTTCACACTATATGCAAATGAAAATTACTGTTTAAGTTGCCAATTTTACTGTGTTTTCTAGAGAATTACTAACTAGTTGTGTTTTCAATTGTGTGTAGCATTGCGATTTCTATTTGAGTCTAGATGTTAAATTGCTAATAAATGGCCAAAATCTTCAAATACCTTTGAACTCTCACTGCAACAAATGGCGTATGTTAATACACTCACATTCACATTCATTATATCCAATATCAGGTACCATGTCAATTCACAAATTGCACCTGAAATTGCACACCCTGGATGTGACTTGTCATGTGATTGGCATGGCCAGCAGCTTGCTCTTTGCATGGCAAATTGCACCCAATGTTACTGGGGGCCAACACCACTGTCACATCTAATCCGATGCGGCAATTGCCCAACTTACAGTGAAGTTGCACGAGTTCACAATCCAATTGGATGTGAACAGAGCCTACAGTGGCCAATAGGGTGCGACTTGGTCTACGATTTGCAAGTCGCCTGTAATGCCAATTGCATGGCAATCGCAAACAATGTTACTGGGGGCTACCCGGTCACATTAAAGCAGATTTCTAAGTGGTGTTATTGACACCACAGTCACATCATGTGACTTGCATAGAAGTTGCATGATTTCAAAGTTAGGGTACATGGTGATTTCAAATGCAATTTGCAAGACAATCGACACCGATCTCTCAGCAAATTGCATGAAAAGTAGTGTATTCATTACTCTATTATTACTTGCGGCTCCTACCAAGTTTGAACCACAACAATATGAACGCTCCAATAGTGTGCACATTGAGTGGGACTTGGCATGTGATTTGAACAACATGCAAGTTGTAAATCGTCTGCAAAGTCGCACCCTATTGTCTGCTATTAGAGTGACCACATGGGTGCGTTTCAAACACTGATTTCTATAGTAGTACATGTACTACTTTAGTGGCAATTTGCATAGAGATCTGTGTCAGATGTCTTGAAAATTGCATTAAAATGGTCAACTTTACTGTAAGTCGCAGGATTTGTAAATCAGCTTTGCCCAGAGTGTAATGTTTGGTGATGTTTGATTTCTGGAGTGTTTTGCCAATTGATGGGAAATTCACCATACTAGTCAAATCGATTTGTCATTTTCAGTATTGCATACAAGATGTAGTCATGTGACTGTCTTAACTCATGCGAGAATCTGGAGGGAATTGTGACCATAGTAGCAATAAAGGTTCCAATTGGGGTTCCCTTTCACATCCCTGCTCAATGTTCTGTTGTATGCTGCACACGTACATTTCACTGTATATTTCTTTCTGATTTGTGGGGCCTGTATACCAAGGGTTAATGCAGGTAGGAAGCGGATTCATCAGGTGAAAACACTTTCACTGACCAAACTAAGGTCAGTGGTGGGTGTGGCTTCATTGGGTGTGGGGCCTTGTTTGGCGTGCTCCAAATACAACCTAGCTTATATAAAGACGTGCAGTAGGGAGTGATTTGGCCTGTTACTAGGCCGGGTGGTTTGTGACTAAGTCCTTGCTTGTAGTGGTTTGGGGGAAAAAGAGATTTTGTGCTGAATTGCCCCAGACACCACTCAGGCTGTGTTTGGAAGTGGGCTGGAAATGTTTGCATAATTTTGGCCTTGTAAAGTGTTTGTGTGTTATTGCACAATGATTGTGTTTTTTCTCTTTGCATTGAAAGCCTCACACATGTCAATCGTTTTGTTTAAAATCTGCCCTTGTTTTAATTTTGCTTGCTTATTTAGACTCCAATGCATTTTTCTTACAAACCTGCTGACAAATGTATGTGTAGGGGATTTGTAGAGGTGGGAGGGGATTTGTAGAGGTGGGAGGGGATTTGTAGAGGTGGGAGGGGATTTGTAGAGGTGGGAGGGTTTTTTTTCACATGCTTTGTTTTCTTGATATTTTGATCTGAAGACTTTTTTTTTGTGAATGGATCTTCATACTAAGTGATTGATTGTGTAAGTAAATCCTATGTGCATGAAAATGTTACTTGATTCATCTTCCCCTTTGTTTCCTGCTATAACCTGAGCACACACAGTTCACTAGAAGTATCTTTAGATTGTAAGCTCTTATGAGCAGGAGTGTTTTATTTTTGCCACATCAATCCTATTTTTGTGACTCACCAAGATATTGACTGTACCTACTTGTTCCTGCTGACCAAATAAATGACGATATATTTGATCAATAAATATTTGACCGATGTTTTTGTGTTTATTTTATGTTCAATATATGAACAACCTTAATAGTTACTTTGTATACTTATATAATCTGCTCAAATGTAGCTTGTAAGAGCGTGAATATGCAAGTGGGTGCAAACTGGCTTTTTCAAAACCAAAAAAAAAACCCACTTGCACCACAATATTGTTATGTACTAATGAATGTCACATTCACTGTGCAGCCAGCTACAGGTTTTCTACAATTCGATTTACAGTAATAAAATAGTCCACACTTTGTTGATTTTTGGCCTTTGGCAACAAATATTAGCCAAGGTTAAAAAAAACAAATCAATAAGAAACACACATTTGCGAAAGCTATCATAGCCGCACATAAAAATGCGCGATTGCAAACAAATAAGCACCAAACAGGTGTCCGCATGGAGCATGAACGGCTATCCTGGAAGTCCGTCATCACGTGCGCGCGCACCCGGAAGTGGTTGTGGGGAGTGTAAGTGGATGAGAAGTGGTTGGAGGTTTTGTGTTGGTTGAAAATTTTGATAACCTTATTGGCATTTGGACATGGCGAGAGCACAGTTATCAACTGAGGAGATGATCCTTATATGTAAAGTAACTGTGGCCATTGCAAACATGTTTATAACATGTGAGGGACAGGTAATTGCAATTTTGTGGGTGGAGCCTAGCAGAATCTCACTTGGTGCACATGCTACTTATCTGTACATTAGCTCCTGGGTATTGATGGGTCAATGATATTAACCACTTGCCTACTGGGTACTCCTACCCCCTTCCTGTCCTGGCCAATTTTCATCTTTCTGCACTGTTACCCTTTGAATGACAATTGTGCGGTCATGCCACATTGTACCCATCTTAAATTTATATCAGTTTTTTCAGACAAATAGAGCTTTCTTTGGGTGGTATTGACTTGCTGCTGTGTGTTTTACTTTTTGCTCGATAAACCACAAAATAGCTCATAATGAATAAAAGTCTGTTTATATTATAACATTTGGTAAACTGGTAATTTAGCAACACTGATGTGCGTTGATGAGGCAGCACTGGTGGGTGGCACTGCTGGCCACAGGTGGGCGTAACTGTTGGGTGGCACTGGTGGGCACTGATCATCGGGGCCGACCCCTGCTTTCATAACTGCTGGTTCTCGGCAGTACTTTCCACACATTCTGATAGCGTGATGAAAGTGCAGCCAAGACCCGGCAAATGCATTTCCCGGTGATCAGCGTGTCATTGGACATGGCTGATCACATGGTAAAAAGCCGCTGTGATTGGCCTTTACCACATCACGTGATCAGCTGTGTCCTTAGGACACAGCAATCACGGAGAGCGCGTTCTGCCAGGATGTCATATGACACCCTCCCAGAGCTGCCTGGATGCAGTGTAGCGTTATTCGGCTATCTGCGGTCGCCCAATAGGTAACCAGCTAGGCCTTCATGGCTAATCTTTGAATATCTGGACATGTATACTGCGTATAATGCATTACATTCTACAATGTGTTGGTGTACATGGTATTACAGTGTGCAATGCGTTGCTGGATTCTGCATGACAGTGGACAGCGTATCACAGTGTGCAATGCGTAGCTCCATCCTGCATGACAGTGTACAGTGCATTACAGTCTACAATGTGTGGGTGTACACGGTATCACAGTGTGCAATGCGTTGCTCCATCCTGCATGATAGTGTACAGTGCATTACAGTCTACAATGTGTGGGTGTACACGGTATTACAGTGTATTACAGTGTGCAATGCGTTGTACACTGCAGTGTGCACTAAAGCATTTTACACTCATGCACTGTACACACTAAAGCATTTTACACTCATGCACTGTACACACTAACGTATTTGACATTTTTAGTGTGCAATGTGTTAGTGTGCAATGCCTTGGACAGTACAATACATGTGCATACCCTGAAAAAGGGTCCTGCACATTTTTGGCCCGGATGCGGTGCAATTTGAGGTGTGCAAAATGTTTGTCTCTAATTGCAACGCACACAAATTGCATGTGATTTGCCCAGGAGTGCGGTGTTAGACCACACTGCATGTATGTGAAGCCAGAATAAAAGGATGTGGATTTTGTCTATTTTTACTTGCGCATGTTAACATTATGGAAGTGCATTATTCTTCTGTTTAACATGCTATAGAAATGCAACATGCATTTGGATGGAGTGTTTTTGTATGTGCATTTTGGAAGTATTCTAAACACACATTGACCCTAGGGCCACACCATATCTTATGCAGGCCATAGATGGGTCGAAAATTGGCCGATTTTTCGTCCGGAAATAAAATCGGCCGATTTTCGGATCGTTAGTGGGCTATTTGTTCGGCCGTTTTTCGGTATTTTGGCAGATTTTTTTTTTCGGTAAAGTTGGAAAAAAAAACGGCCGAATTTGCCGATCGGCCGATTTTCGCGGCAATGATGGGCAAATTGGCCGATTTTTTACTGATAAAAAATCTGCACATGAGCAGTGACCTGCAAGAGGAAGACAAAAAGAAGAAAAAGAAGAAGAGGATGAAGAAGAGGATGATGATGAAGAAGAAGAAGAGGATGATGATGATGAAGAAGAAGAAGAGGATGAAGAAGAAGAAGAAGAAGAGGATGATGATGAAGAAGAAGAGGATGATGATGATGATGAAGAAGAAGAAGAGGATGATGAAGAAGAAGAAGAGGATGATGATGATGAAGAAGAAGAAGAGGATGATGATGATGATGAAGAAGAAGAAGATGAAGAAGAAGAGGATGATGATGAAGAGGATGATGATGATGAAGAAGATGATGAAGAAGAAGAGGATGATGATGAAGAAGAAGAGGATGATGATGAAGAAGAAGAGGATGATGATGATGAAGAAGAAGAAGAAGAAGAGGATGATGAAGAAGAAGAGGATGATGATGAAGAGGATGATGATGAAGAAGAAGAGGATGATGAAGAAGAAGAAGAAGATGATGATGAAGAGGAGGATGATGATGAAGAAGAATAAGAGGATGATGATGAAGAAGAAGAAGAAGAGGATGATGATGATCAAGATGATGAAGAAGAAGATGATGAAGAAGAAGAGGATGAAGAGGATGAAGAAGAAGAGGATGAAGAAGAAGAGGATGATGATGAAAAAGAAGAAGAGGATGATGATGAAGAAGAAGAAGAAGAAGAGGATGAAAAATGAGAGGAATTCCAGTATGGCAAAAAGTGTCCCTGCAGAGAGCTCCGCTATTTCTTTGACAGTTCCTTGACATTTACAGCGGTTGCAACATTGTATCTATTTGTTTCCGAATAAAAACATCTGTATCCTAAATGGATACAAATAGATACATTGTTGCAACCGCTGTAAATGTCAAGGAACTGTCAAAGAAATAGCGGAGCTCTCTGCAGAGACACTTTTTGCCGGCTGTAGACGGGATGAAAATCGGCCGATTTTTTTTTTACCATTGCTGGCAACGTCGGCCGCTTGAACAACCAATTTTTCATTTTTTAAAAGAAAAATCGGCCGTTTTTCTCCCCGTCTATGGCCTGCATAAGCATTAGTGTGCCTGGGGGAGGGGGGGACCTTTGGCCTTTCCAAACACAGTAGATGCTCCAAGAATGTTTCCTTGAACTCTTGAAATGGTTAAAAAGGAAAGACACTCTAGATAGCCTGCACTGAGAATTGACTGTCATGATGACGTGTCAATGATTATTTGCTCTCATTTTTCAGGAGTGGTACTGCTTGCGGTTGAAGCTGGTAGAAATCCACCTTCACGTCCTCCACTCACCTTCACTTGTGGCCAGTGGATATTTTGTGGCCGCAGGCAAGAACTGGCATCGAGGACCTGCATAATGACCCTGGCATGCCAGAGGTGGTTTGGAAGCAGCACAGCAATTTGACCATCCCTTTCCTCTATGTTGGTTTTAGGGGTGCAGAATTGCTTCTCGTTCGTGAACGGACTGTCGCCGGATATCAGAGTCCCCATATTTTCAAGATATGTTTTAGCCATGTTGGCTTATTTTTATGTTATTTTCCAAGTGTGTCGCACCTAACCGCACAATAGTGTGGTGCCATGCGTATTTGTGGCTGTGAATGGGGCTGTTTTTAATAGACGTGTGTAGGTGCAACAACGTTTTCATCATGGTACCTGCGCACATCTACATAGGGCATTGCATTTCTTTGCTGTGCTGGAAAATGTGTGTTCTTGCATGCGTTTCTGCACCACCAATGGTGTGAACAAGTCCTAAGGGCTGGTTCACACTATAGAAACAGTCTAGATGTGTTCCTGATGGGTTTTTTTCATGCCCTTTTGGCATGCATGTTTAGTGTGTTCCAGTACATTTTGAATGCGTTTTGGACATGTTTACATTGCATTTTTATATCCCTTCCACTTATTTTTTTCTATTTTCTTTGTATTCAATGTAGTTAGGGACATGTGCGTTTTAGTACATTCAAGGACGTTTCAATGTGTTCCAGTACAATTCTGTGCAGAAACAATGCAGCGTGGTCAACTTTGTTTACAGCACCTGCAATGCACTGAAAATGCAAGTGCTGATGTGAACTATGACATTGACAACCATATAACCTTCTTTCTGTGCGTTTGTGATGCTGAAAAAGCAACTGAAACACATGTAGTGTGAACTGGCCCTAAAGGTTATTAGAGGTCAGGGAACGGGACTGACCAGGAATTGTGAATTCAATCAGACTAGTGGTGAGATACAATCAGCAATTGTATAATAATGTGAGATCTGAGCTGTAGCTGATAGAAAATGAGACACATTCACTTGATCAGTAAATAGATAGTTAAAGAGTGGGGCGGTGATCCATAGATTTGCATATGGGACAGGTGATGACGGGGTGGGGGAGGGGGTCAAGTTGTATAAGGAGACAGATTTAAAAGAGAAAAATGTTACAATGAAATATACACGGCATGAAACTTGCACATTTCCTAATTGGCAGAAGAGTACATTCATCCACTTTCTAGTCATTAGGCAAAATCATAATTGTTTGATCAATATTCCTGGCACTGACACAACCCAGAAAATTGATCTCCATTTTTTAGGATGTAGCCATGACCGGGATTAGAACCCATGAGCCAAGTGCTGTAAGTTCTGAGCTCTAACCACTAAACCACTGTGGGAGACACAGTTTGAGTTATAATGTAGAATAGTTCCATTGTTTGAAAATGATAGAGCGAGCGCTGGTCACATGATATAGACTACTAAAATGGTAATACACAAGATAAATATAACCACGAACAGTAGTGCATGAACTCGTGAAAGGTCATCCACCCCTGTGACAGTGTACTACACTATTGAGCACCTTTCTGGCTCCTGTGGCTGAGCTAATTCCTCCCCAGGATCATTTGGGCACCCACCCTGATGGATGGATGGATGGAGCTGGATGACTAACCCATAACTGCCAGCATACCGCTGCACCCCCAGATGTGTGATGTGTATAACCCATGCACATTAATACTTTTGTTCTGGTGAGTGTAGACCAGTCCCAAGGGTGGTTTACCTTTCACGAGTTCATGCACTACTGTCCGTCACGGAGAGACCACACGTGCCATTCATAGGCACTCTCTGAGTTGGTACTCTCACACCAAGGACATTCCATTATTCAGGAATGATTCTTTGAACTTATTTTAGCACCATTTACAATATTACATCATTGTTGCAATTCTTTGCACTTTTTGGTTTTTACATGCGTTCATTATTGATCACATGCATTTATAGCGCTGCACTTGTCTTTACCATAGAATAGTTACGTGATTAAAGAGAATGAAGATATATAATTATATTGGGAAATTAGAAGTATATAAATTATTTGAGATATAAGTGTGTAAATGTTTAACATTTGAGTACAGAATGTTTGACATTCATTAGTAAATGCATTAGTTTCCTGATCATTTTGGAGACACAGCAAGAAAATAAATAGAAGATAATAGAAAATTCTAATACAGGTGTACAGGTGTATTTATAACATTCTAAGAATTCTTTTGCCATCATGAAAACGCCAATGTAAATAAAGCCCGCGCTTGTGCGCCATCTAGCGAACATATCCGGTATTGCACCTAAAAATGTGCCAGTGATAGCAAAGTAGTCAATAGACGCTCGTCAATGAGCTTGCTAGACGCTGGTCAGACGACTGATTGATTGACCGGAGTCTGCCTGAATGGTCAGTCTCTGCTATTACACTCACATCTTAGTGAATCAGGGCCAGTCTGTCTGGACTATATGGTCACCAGCTGACTTGGCAACATTCACAAGCAGTTGAATTCTTCAATAATACACAGACGTTGAATCAAAAGAAATTTTATGTCAGCTAATTGATGCTGACTGCTGGGGAATCTATTGTCATTGGTGGGGATCTGTTTGTGTGAGGTTCTATTGTTGCTGGTGGTGGATCTATTGTTGCTGGGGGTCTTATGTTGCTGGTAGGGAACTACTGTTGAGAGAGGTTGCTGGCTGATGGGGAGTCTATTGATGCTTGCTCCTGGGCGATCTGTTGTTGCTGCTGGAGGTAAAATGTTGTTGGGGTTGGTATTTTGTTGTGGGTGGTCTATTGTTGCTGTGTGGGGGGTCTATTGTTGTGTGAGGGAAATATTGTTGCTAGAGTGGGGTCTATGGTTGCTGGGGTGGGGTCTATTTTGGCTGCAGGGGATCTATTGTTGCTGGAGTGGGGTCTCATGTTGCTGAGGGGACCTAATTTTGCTGGGGTGGGGTCCATTGTTGCTGGGGGACTCTATTGTTGTGTGGGGTATCAACTGTTACTGGGTTGGGGTCTGTTGTTGCTGGCGAAGGATCGATTGTTGCTGCCTGCAGGGGATCTATTTTAATACTTTTCTTGTTATCATTAAAGTGTTACTAAACCCAGGACCTTGCATCCACTATATCTGGTCTCCCACAGTACGTGGAAATGCAATTATTTTAGTAAATATAAACTGCTAAATACCTTTTCTCATTAGAAGTTAGAGCAGTCTTAAATTCCCTATATTCGCGTATGAAGAGGGATAATTGAATTATGCAGAGTGGGTGGGTTTATATGGGTTTTTTTTTTTGTTTGTTTTTTTTGTTTTTTGTTTTTTTCTTCCTCGGGTGGGGGGGAAATTAGTTTGAGGAGGGGTGGTAAATGGGAATAGAGATAGTTAGAAATGTTATTAAAGATATGTAAATTTGTATGAGAACAATGCTGAAATGTGCAATATATATGGAAAATAAATAAAATTTAAATTATAAAAAAAAAAAAAAAAAAAAAGAAGTTAGAGCAGTCTTGTGACTTCTATCAGTGTCCAGCCAAGCACTAGCTAAAGTTTTAATTTTGCTCTAGGAGGATGCAGAACCTCTGACCTCTGTCTGACCCATGCTGATTGGCCCTGTGCTGATCACATGCACTCTCCCAAGAAGAAAAAAAAAAAAACCTCTCTAGCAATACACACCAAACTGAGCATGTACAATTGCCTACGGTTCAGTCTGTCTTATCAGGAGATAAGTGGTGGTCGCTTGAAAAAGGGGAGGAACAGAGAAGAAAGGATCAAACGACCTTTTTTCACAATGCAGAGGATTAACCCCTTATGTACCACAGTGAGTATAACAAGCATGCTTTACTGCGTATACAGACTGATTGTACTGTTGTGGGTTTAGTAACACTTTAACTAATTCCATACAAATAATTTAGCACCGCAAACTGATACTTGGTTCTGTATTCTCTAAAAGAGGCAGTACTGGGAGGTGGGTAGGGGGTAGAACCAAGGGACGGTGCTCAGAGGAGGGTAGGGGGCCGAGACAAGGGGGGACTCGGAAAGGGGGATTTTCTGCACCTATTTTCTGAGAAAAAAAAGCCCTATGTGACCTGAGTGACACCATGGCCCTGATTCACTATTGGGCGTGGGCGCATATTTATGGGCTTAAGCCCAATTTTCATGGGCGTCCGTCCATTTTTGACCCTGCAACCTAATTCACTATTGAGCAGAGCCCATAAGCAGACGCCCAATCTAATTCACAAAAAGACACACGCCCGGAATCAGACTCACAAAAGCAGACTTGCTAAGAAGCACGTCTAACACCATGAAAAATCACTGTAGAGACATGTTCACTTAGAAATTTGCTTTGCCAAATATCAGGACTTCACTTTAAACAATATCTGCTATTTCCAAAAAAATTAAGAATGTGTTAAAAATCGTTTTTCTCAAGGAAATCAACACAGTAAAAATCTAGACGCCCGTGCAGTGTCTTTGGCAGATAGAACTGAGCATGTGCGAACACCTTTTAGTCCTCTGCCATGGGCGTTTGCTTTTTAGCCACTGACTAATAGTGAATCTGATTGTGGATTCCTCTGACAGCCGGCACTCGGTCGCGACTACTGTGTTTAATAAACAGCATTAAGCATATCTTCATGTAATCTAATTAGATTTCCTTCGTTTTAGTGATTATATTTTTGTTTCTTATCCTTTATAATTATTTCTGTTATGATTTTACTTATTTTGAAGGTCTAGATAAAATTTATTTTGAAAGCTGAATGTAAAAATAAAGGTCCGCAATAAAAAAAAAAAAAAAAAAAACAGCGTGGGTCCCCCCTCTCATCCATACCAAGCCCTTCAGGTCTGGTATGGATATTAAGGGGGAACTCCATGCTGAAATTTAAAAAAAAAACAGCGTGGGTCCCCCTCAATATCCATACCAGACCTTTATCCGAGCATGCAGCCCGGCAGGTCAGGAAAGGGGGGGGGGACGAGCGAGCGCCCCCCCCCTCCTGAACCATACCAGGCCACATGCCCTCAACATGGGGGGGGTGCTTTGGGGCAGGGGGGCTCCCCCCCCAAAGCACCTTGTCCCCATGTTGATGAGGACAAGGGCCTCTTCCCCACAACCCTGGCCGGTGGTTGTGGGGGTCTGCGGGCGGGGGGCTTATCAGAATCTGGAAGCCCCCTTTAACAAGGGGGCCCCCAGATCCCGGTCCCCCCCCCTACGTGAATGATTCTGCGGTACACGGTCCACAGACTCATTCACAAAAAAACTAAGTGTGGTGTAAAAAAAACACAGTACAGGGTCTTTGACAAGTCCTTTATTAAAACAATGTCCCCCGAAGTAGATCCAACGTCAATCGCGGCGGCGGCGACCCGAAAAAAGGAAAAAAAAAAAAAAGGTTCCGCTCCCGTCCAAGGCTTCCAGCCTAGTGAAGAAAAGCCTAGCTGACAGTTCTTATATAGGTATGGGGCGGGGCCAGCCGGGAACAGCAAGCATGTGACATGGGGCGGGTCACTGGGATGATGTCCCCGGCTGGCCCCGCCCATACCTATATAAGAACTGTCAGCTAGGCTTTTCTTCACTAGGCTGGAAGCCTCGGACGGGAGCGTAACCTTTTTTTTTTTACCTTTTTTCGGGTCGCCGCCGCCGCGATTGACGTTGGATCTACTTCGGGGGACATTGTTTTAATAAAGGACTTGTCAAAGACCCTGTACTGTGTTTTTTTTACACCACACTTAGTTTTTTTGTGAATGAGTCTGCGGACCGTGTACCGCGGAATCATTCACGTAGGGGGGGGACCGGGATCTGGGGGCCCCCTTGTTAAAGGGGGCTTCCAGATTCTGATAAGCCCCCCGCCCGCAGACCCCCACAACCACCGGCCAGGGTTGTGGGGAAGAGGCCCTTGTCCTCATCAACATGGGGACAAGGTGCTTTGGGGGGGGAGCCCCCCCTGCCCCAAAGCACCCCCCCCATGTTGAGGGCATGTGGCCTGGTATGGTTCAGGAGGGGGGGGGCGCTCGCTCGTCCCCCCCCTTTCCTGACCTGCCGGGCTGCATGCTCGGATAAAGGTCTGGTATGGATATTGAGGGGGACCCACGCTGGTTTTTTTTTTAATTCCAGCGTGGAGTTCCCCCTTAATATTCATACCAGATCCGAAGGGCTTGGTACAGATGGGAGGGGGGACCCCACGCTTTTTTTTTATTATTTATGCAATAAAGGGAATTATTTTACATTCAGCTGTCAGTGGGGAACCCCGCTGACAGATGAAACATTAACTCATGGCTGTCGCTCCTACAATCCCGCATGAGTTATGTTATCAACTCATGCAGCATTTTAGTAATGAAAACCAATGCAGCGCTCATGTTTCAGCTGTCGGCGGATTTCCCCACTGACAGTTGAATGTCAAAGTATTGCAGTGATTTATAAACAGTTCTTTAAATAACTGGCGTGGGGTCCCCCCTCCCATCCATACTAAGCCCTTCGGGTCTCGTATGGATGTTAAGGGGTAACTCCACGCTGAAATTAAATAAAAAACAGCATGGGGTACCCCCCTAAATCCATAACACATACTTATCCGAGCATGCAGCCCGGCAGGTCAGGAAAGGGGGGGACGACGACGAGCGAGTGCCTCCCCCCCTCCTGAACCATACCAGGCCACATGCCCATACCAAATTATTCAAACATTTGTAAACAGACCAATTAACTGAAATGGTTTGACATTTGTACCCCAAATATGACGTTCCCTGAGGCGTTGGTAAACCGAGGTACGCCTGTATTAGTATTGCAATCCTTTGTATTGGGATACATAGAACCAACATACATCTGAATTGGCAACATAGCACAACATTTGTGTCACATTGGAGATATCTGGCTAGTTAAACTGACCATGCCCAGGGACCTAGGATTGATTCACAGCACAGAAATACAGGCTAGGTTAGCAATGTAGCTCCGTGGATTAGTGGTTAGCACTGCTGCCTTACAACTCTAGGGTTGTCGGTTCGAATCCCAACCCCGGCGAGGTAGTAGCATGATCTCCGTGTGTGGCTGTCTTCACATACATGTTCTGGCAACATCTTTGCATTCTGTCTAAATGATCCCTAAAATGTGAATTAGAATGAGGCCTTGTCTGTTGAAACACCTTCAAAGCTGCACCTTATGTGAATGTCATACAATGGGATAAGATAAGGGCCTGAATTATTTGATAATGATGGTTTACACTCCACCCACTTTTGTGAAGGATTTGGCAAGCAAAGAGCTGACAGAGAGAGAGAAGAGTGAGACGAAGAAGAGTGAGCGAGAGATACATATGAAGAGTGATAAAGAGAGACATTCAGAAGAGTGAGCGAGAGAGAAGAGCGAGCCAGTGAGACAAAGAAGAGTGAGCAAGAGATACATACTGAAGAGTGATAAAGAGAGACATTCAGAAGAGTGAACGAGAGAGAAAAGACTTGGTTGGTGAATCCACACATCAAACTTGTCACAAATCCTGGCGTGCATTTTTCCCCCAAATGCATAGCAGACCCTTATCCCAGCAGGCAGGTACCGCACGCCTTCAAAGATTTATTTCCTTTGTTGATTTTCCTGCTTCGCTCACACTATATGCAATTGAAAATTACTCTTTAAGTTGCCAATTTTACTGTGTTTTCTAGAGAATTACTAACTAGTTGTGTTTTCAATTGTGTGTAGCATTGCGATTTCTATTTGAGTCTAGATGTTAAATTGCTAATAAATGGCCACAATTCTCAAATACCTTTGAACTCTCGCTGCAATGGTGTATGTTAATACACTCACATTCATTATATCCAATATCAGGTACGATGTCAATGCACAAATCGCACCTGAAATTGCACACCCTGGATGTGACTTGTCATGTGATTGGCATGGCCAGCAGCTTGCTCTCTGCATGGCAAATTGCACCCAATGTTACTGGGGGCCAACACCACTGTCACATCTAATCCGATGCGGCAATTGTCCAACTTACAGTGAAGTTGCACGAGTTCACAATCCAATTGGATGTGAACAGAGCCTACAGTGGCCAATAGGGTGCGACTTGGTCTACGATTTGCAAGTCGCCTGTCATGCCAATTGCATGGCAATCGCAAACAATGTTACTGGGGGCTACCCGGTCACATTAAAGCAGATTTCTAAGTGGTGTTATTGACACCACAGTCACATCATGTGACTTGCATAGAAGTTGCATGATTTCAAAGTTGGGGTACATGGTGATTTCAAGTGCAATTTGCAAGACATTCGACATCGATCTCTCAGCAAATTGCATGAAAAGTAGTGTATTCATTACTCTATTATTACTTGCGGCTCCTACCAAGTTTGAACCACAACAATATGAACGCTCCAATAGCGTGCTCATTGAGTGGGACTTGGCATGTGATTTGCACAACATGCAAGCTGTAAATCGTCTGCAAAGTCGCACCCTATTGTCTGCTATTAGAGTGACCACATGGGTGCGTTTCAAACACTGATTTCTATAGTAGTACATGTACTACTTTAGTGGCAATTTGCATAGAGATCTGTGTCAGATGTCTTGAAAATTGCATTGAAATGGTCAACTTTACTGTAAGTTGCATGATTTGTAAATCAGCTTTGCCCAGAGTGTAATGTTTGGTGATGTTTGATTTCTGGAGTGTTTTACCAATTGATGGGAAATTCACCATACTAGTCAAATCGATTTGTCATTTTCAGTATTGCATACAAGATGTGGTCATGTGACTGTCTTAACTCATGCGAGAATCTGGAGGGAATTGTGACCATAGTAGCAATAAAGGTTCCAATTGGGGTTCCCTTTCACATCCCTGCTCAATGTTCTGTTGTATGCTGCACACGTACATTTCACTGTATATATCTTTCTGATTTGTGGGGCCTGTATACCAAGGGTTAATGCAGGTAGGACGCGGATTCATCAGGTGAAAACACTTTCACTGACCAAACTAAGGTCAGTGGTGGGTGTGGCTTCATTGGGTGTGGGGCCTTGTTTGGCGTGCTCCAAATACAACCTAGTTTATATAAAGACGTGCAGTAGGGAGTGATTTGGCCTGTTACTAGGCCGGGTGGTTTGTGACTAAGTCCTTGCTTGTAGTGGTTTGGGGGAGGAAGAGATTTTGTGCTGAATTGCCCCAGACACCACTCAGGCTGTGTTTGGAAGTGGGCTGGAAATGTTTGCATATTTTTGGCCTTGTAAAGTGTTTGTGTGTTATTGCACAATGATTGTGTTTTTTCTCTTTGCATTGAAAGCCTCACACATGTCAATCGTTTTGTTTAAAATCTGCTCTTGTTTTAATTTTGCTTGCTTATTTAGACTCAAATGCTTTTTTCTTACAAACCTGCAGACAAATGTATGTGTAGGGGATTTGTAGAGGTGGGAGGGGTTTTTCACATATGTCTTGTTTTCTTTATATTTTGATGTGTAGACTTTTTTTGTGAATGGATCTTTATACTAAATGATTGTGTAAGTAAACCTTATGTGCACGAAAATGTTACTTGATTCATCTTCCCCTTTGTTTCCTGCTATAACCTGAGCACACACAGTTCATTAGAAGTATCTTTAGATTGTAAGCTCTTATGAGCAGGAGTGTTTTATTTTTGCCACATCAATCCTATTTTTGTGACTCACCAAGATATTGACTGTACCTACTTGTTCCTGCTGACCAAATAAATAAAGATATATTTGATCAATAAATGTTTCACCGATGTTTTTGTGTTTATTTTATGTTCAATATATGAACAACCTTAATAGTTACTTTGTATACTTATATAATCTGCTCAAATGTAGCTTGTAAGAGCGTGAATATGCAAGTGGGTGCAAACTGGCTTTTTCAAAACCAAACAAAAAAATAAACCTGCTTGCACCACAATATTGTTATGTACTAATGAATATGTCACATTCACTGTGCAGCCAGCTACAGGTTTTCTACAATTTGATTTACAGTAATAAAATAGTCCCCACTGTATGTTGATTTTTGGCCTTTGGCAACAAATATATATTAGCCAAGGTTTAAAAAGAAAAAAATCACTAAAACACACATTCGCGAAAGCTATCATAGCCGTGCATAGAAATGAGCGATCGTGCATAGATATGCGGGATCGTGCACAAATAAACGCCAAACAGGTGTCCCCCATGGCGCACGAGCAGCTATCCTCCTGGAAGTCCGTCATCTGGTGCGTGCGCACCCGGAAGTGGTTGTTGGGAGTGTAAGTGGATGAGAAGTGGTTGGAGGTTTTGTGTTGGTTGAAAATTTTGATAACTTTATTGGCATTTGGACATGGCGAGAGCACAGTTCTCAACTGAGGAGATGATCCTTATATGTAAAGTAACTGTGGCCATTGCAAATATGTTTATAACATGTGAGGGACAAGTAATTGTAATTTTGTGGGTGGGGCCTAGCAGAATCTCACTTGGTGCACATGCTACTTATCTGTACATTAGCTCCTGGGTATTGATGGGTCAATTATATTAACCACTTGCCTACTGGGTACTCATACCCCCTTCCTGTCCTGGCCAATTTTCATCTTTCTGCACTGTTACCCTTTGAATGACAATTGTGCGGTCATGCCACATTGTACCCATCTTAAATTTGTATCAGTTTTTTCAGACAAATAGAGCTTTCTTTGGGTGGTATTGACTTGCTGCTGTGAGTTTCACTTTTTGCTCGATAAACCACAAAATAGCTCATAATGAATAAAAGTCTGTTTATATTATAACATTTGGTAAACTGGTAATTTAGCAACACTGATGTGCGTTGATGAGGCGGCACTGCTGGCCACAGGTGCGCGGAACTGTTGGGTGGCACTGGTGGGCACTGATCATCGGGGCCGACCCCTGCTTTGATAACTGCAGGTTCTCGGCAGTACTTTCCACACATTCTGACAGCGTGATGAAAGTGCAGCCAAGACCCTGCAAATGCATTTCCCGGTGATCAGCGTGTCATTGGACATGGCTGATCACATGGTAAAAAGCCGCTGTGATTGGTCTTTACCACATCACGTGATCAGCTGTGTCCTTAGGACACAGCAATCATGGAGAGCGCGTTCTGCCAGGATGTCATATGACACCCTCCCAGAGCTGCCTGGATGCAGTGTAGCGTTATTCGGCTATCTGCGGTCGCCAAATAGGTAACCAGCTAGGCCTTCATGGCTAATCTTTGAATATCTGGACATGTATACTGCGTATAATGCATTACATTCTACAATGTGTTGGTGTACATGGTATAACAGTGTGCAATGCGTTGCTGGATTCTGCATGACAGTGGACAGCGTATCACAGTGTGCAATGCGTAGCTCCAGCCTGCATGACAGTGTACAGTGCATTACAGTCTACAATGTGTGGGTGTACACGGTATCACAGTGTGCAATGCGTTGCTCCATCCTGCATGACAGAGTACAGTGCATTACAGTCTACAATGTGTGGGTGTACACGGTATTACTTTGTACAGAGTATTACAGTGTGCAATGCGTTGTACACTGCAGTGTGCACTAAAGCATTTTACACTCATGCACTGTACACACTAACGCATTTGACATTTCTAGTGTGCAATGCGTTCGTGTGCAATGCCTTGGACAGTACAATGCATTTGCAGTATTGGTGTATGTTTATTAAGCACAGATAATTCATCTGATTTTAGTTATCAAGGAGAAGTCTTCTCTGTCCCCCTGTTTATGAGGTGGAGGACAATTGTTTTCCGAAGAGGAGAGGAGACTTTTTTTTCAAGGAGATCTGTATAGATTTCCAGAGATATGTGTAGATGGTTGAGGGGCTGCATGTGATCTCCGGAGATAATTGTGATTAATGATCACCTGAGTTAAACCAGTGAATGAAAAGTGTAAAAAAACATGGATTGAAAATAATCTGCACTGACCACTGTGCTTTGTCAAGCCACATATTGGCACATTCTGGTGTCACACAGATGCGATGTGAAATTTGCAGTGTTTTCTGTGCAAGCGCTGCACCGCATCACAACCGCAACCCCTTCATGCCACCTGCTGCGGCTTTCTAGGTGAAGTTACCAACACACCAATATTGGTACACAAAGCGTATTGCGATTTGCCAAATTGGATGGCATGCCTATTCACACCCATGTGCATACCCTGAAAAAGGGTCCTGCACATTTTTGGCCCGGATGCGGTGCAATTTGAGGTGTGCAAAATGTTTGTCTCTAATTGCAACGCACACAAATTGCATGTGATTTGCCCAGGAGTGCGGTGTTAGACCACAATGCATGTATGTGAAGCCAGAATAAAAGGATGTGGATTTTGTCTATTTTTACTTGCGCATGTTAACATTATGGAAGTGCGTTATTCTTCTGTTTAACATGCTATAGAAATGCAACATGCATTTGGATGTAGTGTTTTTGTATGTGCATTTTGGAAGTATTCTAAACACACATTGACCCTAGGGCCACACCATATCTCATGCAGGCCATAGATGGGTCGAAAATCGGCCGATTTTTCGGCCGAAAATAAAATCGGCCGATTTTCGGATCGTTAGTGGGCTATTTGTTCGGCCGTTTTTCGGTATTTTGGCAGATTTTTTTTTTTGGTAAAGTTGGAAAAAAACGGCCGAATTTGCCGATCGGCCGATTTTCGCGGCAATGATGGGCAAATCGGCCGATTTTTTTACTGATAAAAAATCTGCACATGAGCAGTGACCTGCAAGAGGAAGACAAAAAGAAGAAAAAGAAGAAGAGGATGATGATGATGAAGATGATGAAGAAGAGGATGATGATGATGAAGAAGAAGAAGAAGATGATGAAGAGGAAGAAGAGGATGATGATGAAGAAGAAGAGGAAGAAGAAGAGGAAGAAGAAGGATGAAAAATGAGAGGAATTCCAGTATGGCAAAAAGTGTCCCTGCAGAGAGCTCCGCTATTTCTTTGACAGTTCCTTGACATTTACAGCGGTTGCAACATTGTATCTATTTGTTTCCGAATAAAAACATCTGTATCCGAAATGGATACAAATACATTGTTGCAACCGCTATAAATGTCAAAGAACTGTCAAAGAAATAGCGGAGCTCTCTGCAGGGACACTTTTTGCCGGCTGTAGACGGGATGAAAATCGGCCGATTTTTTTTTTTACCATTGCTGGTAACGTCGGCCGCTTGAACAACCGATTTTTCATTTTTTAAAAGAAAAATCGGTTGTTTTTCTCCCCGTCTATGGCCTGCATAAGCATTAGTGTGCCTGGGGGAGGGGGGGGCCTTTGGCCTTTCCAAACACAGTAGATGCTCCAAGAATGTTTCCTTGAACTCTTGAAATGGTTAAAAAGGAAAGACACTCTAGATAGCCTGCACTGAGAATTGACTGTCATGATGACGTGTCAATGATTATTTGCTCTCATTTTTCAGGAGTGGTACTGCTTGCGGTTGAAGCTGGTAGAAATCCACCTTCACGTCCTCCACTCACCTTCACTTGTGGCCAGTGGATATTTTGTGGCCGCAGGCAAGAACTGGCATCGAGGACCTGCATAATGACCCTGGCATGCCAGAGGTGGTTTGGAAGCAGCACAGCAATTTGACCATCCCTTTCCTCTATGTTGGTTTTAGGGTGCAGAATTGCTTCTCGTTCGTGAACGGACTGTCGCCGGATATCAGAGTCCCCATATTTTCAAGATATGTTTTAGCCATGTTGGCTTATTTTTATGTTATTTTCCAAGTGTGTCGCACCTAACCGCACAATAGTGTGGTGCCATGCGTATTTGTGGCTGTGAATGGGGCTGTTTTTAATAGACGTGTGTAGGTGCAACAACGTTTTCATCATGGTACCTGCGCACATCTACATAGGGCATTGCATTTCTTTGCTGTGCTGGAAAATGTGTGTTCTTGCATGCGTTTCTGCACCACCAATGGTGTGAACAAGTCCTAAGGGCTGGTTCACACTATAGAAACAGTCTAGATGTGTTCCTGATGGGGTTTTTTCATGCCCTTTTGGCATGCATGTTTAGTGTGTTCCAGTACATTTTGGATGCGTTTTGGACATGTTTACATTGCATTTTTGTATCCCTTCCACTTATTTTTTTCTATTTTCTTTGTATTCAATATAGTTAGGGACATGTGCGTTTTAGTACATTCAAGGACGTTTCAATGTGTTCCAGTACAGTTCTGTGCAGAAACAATGCAGCGCTGATGTGAACTATGACATTGACAACCATATAACCTTCTTTCTGTGCGTTTGTGATGCTGAAAAAGCAACTGAAACACATGTAGTGTGAACTGGCCCTAAAGGTTATTAGAGGTCAGGGAACAGGACTGACCAGGAATTGTGAATTCAATCAGACTAGTGGTGAGATACAATCAGCAATTGTATAATAATGTGAGATCTGAGCTGTAGCTGATAGAAAATGAGACACATTCACTTGATCAGTAAATAGATAGTTAAAGAGTGGGGCGGTGATCCATAGATTTGCATATGGGACAGGTGATGATGGGGTGGGGGAGGGGGTCAAGTTGTATAAGGAGACAGATTTAAAAGAGAAAAAAGTTACAATGAAATATACACGGCATGAAACTTGCACATGACCTAATTGGCAGAAGAACAGTACGCAAGTAACATTCATCCACTTTCTAGTCACTAGGCAAAATCATAATTGATTGATCAATATTCCTGCCACAACCCAGAAAATTGATCTCCATTTTTTTGGGATGTTGCCAAGACTGGGATTAGAACCCATGACCCAAGTGCTGTAAGTTCTGAGCTCTAACCACTAAACCACTGTGGGAAACACAGTTTGAGCTATAATGTAGAATAGTTACATTGTTTAAAAATGATAAAGCGAGCGCTGGTCAAATGATATAGACTAGTAAAATGGTATTACACAAGATAAATATAACCACGAACAGTAGTGCATGAACTCGTGAAAGGTCATCCACCCCTGTGACAGTGTACTACACTATTGAGCACCTTTCTGGCTCCTGTGGCTGAGCTAATTCCTCCCCAGGACCATTTGGGCACCCACCCTGATGGATGGATGGATGGAGCTGGATGACTAACCCATAGCTGCCAGCATACCGCTGCACCCCCAGATGTGCGATGTGTATAACCCATGCACATTAATACTTTTTTTCTGGTGAGTGTAGACCAGTCCCAAGGGTGGTTTACCTTTCACGAGTTCATGCACTACTGTCCGTCACGGAGAGACCACACGTGCCATTCATAGGCACTCTCTGAGTTGGTACTCTCACACGAAGGACATTCCATTATTCAGGAATGATTCTATGAACTTATTTTAGCACGATTTACCAGTTTACATCATTATTGCAATTCTTTGCACTTTTTGGTTTTTACATGCGTTCATTATTGATCACATGCATTTATAGCGCTGCACTTGTCTTTAACATAGAATAGTTATGTGATTAAAGAGAATGAAGATATATAACTATATTGGGAAATTAGAAGTATATAAATTATTTGAGATATAAGTGTGAAAATGTTTAACATTTGAATATAGAATGTATGACATTCATTAGTAAATGCAATACTTTCCTGATCATTTTGGAGAAACAGCAAAAAAAAAAACATAGCAAAAGAGAATTTTCAGAATGTAATAGTACAGCTGTATTAGAATTTTCTATCAGGAAAACGCCAATGTTAATAAAGCCCGCACTTATGCGCCATCTAGCGAATATATCCGGTATTGCACCTAAAGATGTGCCAGACGGGATACCTCATTCACTAATGGCAAAGTAGTCAGTAGACGCTCGTTAATGAGCTTGCTAGACGCTGGTCAGACGACTGATTGATTGACCGGAGTCTGCCTGAATGGTCAGACTCTGCTGATAGACTCACATCTTAGTGAATCAGGGCCCATGGATCAAAATACAGTTTTGCTTTAAATTATAACTGCTGTCAGTTGAGATTACACCCTTGGACATACTGTTCTAAAAACAAAGCAAGGAGATCCATCAGAGAAATGACACAGTGTGAAGATATATTGATCTCCACACAGGACTCAAACCAGAAAATACAAGATAGTGCTCTTGGTATTCTGCTAGCATTCTGGACATAACAGGAAAAAATGTCCTCCCATGTGATGTCATGATGTTTTGAGCACATTTTGTTTCCTGTAATGTAAGGTTCCAGCACATATGTATTAGAGGTTATGGGTATAGTTTTCAATGTATGAGATCTGGCCAATAAGGATAATGACTGAAACGTTGGCTATCACATTTGATTTACATTTCATTTAGTCACTGTTGTTTCTGCTGATTTTTATAAATCCATGGCCAATGTGCTGCAAATGATGAGTTCCAGTCCCATCTGGCAAGAAAATATAACTCGGTTAGAAGGAGACAGCCATGCTGAAGTCCAGGACTGTGGGTGAGTAACAGTCTAGATATGGCACAGTGGTGACTTAGACTCAGAGCATCTGTATTTCAAAGCCAGCCAGGAAATTGTTATTTAAACTACACAGAGACATCAACAAGAGCAGAAAAGAAATTCCCTTGGGAGAAAGAAACAGGGAAGTCATTTTAATGGTTCATTTTGTGCTGAACACACTGAAATTCAATTTCAGAGTCTGGATTCAGCTCAGAGTCTAACTGCTGGGGAGCCAGCGACAAAGTCTGCCAACCCCTCTTACAGCTATTATTACTCTGTAAAAGGCACATACACTACAAAGAAACTTGTACTGAGAATGTACGTACATTGCATGGCTGTCCACCTTCTGAAAATGCTAGTTGCCTGTCTCTCTTTGGCTTCCATTCTTTCTGAGGCAGACTGAAATCAGCACTCCCTATTTGTGTACTTGTTATGGGTCAGTGGCTCCAGAGTGATTAAGTCCCCGGCAGGGGCGGACTGATAACTCATGGGGCCCTCGGGCAATAGGGGATCATGAGGCCTCTGTGTCCTTGCCCAAACTCAAAAAAGCCTATGAAAAAGGTACCAGGGGCATCTCATGGGGCCCTCTACTGACCCCGGGCCCTCGGGCAGTGCCCGAGTTTCCAAATGGTCAGTCCGCCCCTGGTCCCCGGTCACACCGGGTGCGACTTGGCATGCGATTTGCATGCCATACGACTTGAAAATCACATGGCAAGTCGCACCCTATTGTCTACAATTGCAGCGTTCATATCGGTGCGGTTCCAACTTAGTCGAAGCCGCACTGATTTCTAAGTAGTTCATGCACTACTTTTGGTGTGATTTGCATAAGCCTCTGTGTCAGATGTCTTGAAAATTGCACCTCAAATCGGCCTGTCATCTGACACTTACAGTGAAGTCGCACGATTTCAAAGTCGGGATTGGTGAGACCGGGGTGTAAGGTTCCATATACACGGGACGTTTGGAAAACACTTCTGAACGATGGAAACTGACTGCTGGAAAACATAGGTTAAAAAACGTCTGCTTAGCTGTGTTTGCATACCGCGTTTATGAGCGTTTGCATTTAGAAGCGTTTTTAAAGATAACCTCAGGAGACCTTCCAAAATGCCCAGAATGCACTGAAAAACAGTAAAAATTAACTATTTCAGACATTTTGAGAGAAATAGAGCAGAAACAAAGAGAGCAGTTGTTGTTGAGATTAGCTGTCTTTTTTTTGTGGTGTTTGGATGTGTTCCAGCTCATTTCTGTGCAGAAATTATTGCAGCAGTGTCTAACATATTTTCTTTCATGCGAAACCTCAAAGTATGGTGTACCAGGTCCATTTGAGTACCGGGAAAACGCTTTGCATGTATTTTTCATGATGAAGAAAGGCTCTGGACAGCATCTGGAAATGGAAGAGTTAAAAAAATTTCCAAACACAAACACTTATAAATGCATTTAGCCGTGTTTGGTGTTTGAAACGCTGATAAAATCTACTCCTGAACGCAAGTTTGGTGCGTTCAAAAAAATGACTGTAAACTCAACTGCCTGTAAATGACTGCAAACGACATAGTGAACATGGACACATAGGAAAACATTAGGGAGAGTTCAGGGACTGCTGAAAAAAATGCAGAAAAGCTCCTAAACATGAGTTTATCAGCTGCAGTGTACATAAAGCATCAGGATCATCATGACAGCTGGTCAATCAGCATTTTCAGAAAGAAGGGATATATATGAGTGTGTACATATTTCTTTAAATGAAAAGTTCATTTTCAAAAACCCTCTAGCAGTGTGAAGAATACAGTGTGCAGAATTTTGTATCGTACCTCCTAAGCACTTGCTGAAATTTATTGTACTGTACTATTATCTGACTTGGTAACTCAAGTGACAGAAGTGGGCAATGAGTTCAGATTAGACTCTCCATTATGCCATATTTAACTTATGTCTTATTATTTATTGCAGGTACTTGTATAGCGCTGTCAATTTAAGACATTTTTACTGTGGGGTCTCTCCTAACCCACCTACCATACCCAAACATTCTGGTATGGATTGGGGGGGGGGGGACACACCATGCAGTATTTTTTTTTTGTTGTTGTTTTTTTTAATAAAAATTTCATTTTTTAAATTTCAAGTAGGTACTTTTTTTCATAGTGCTGTTGATTTATGCAGCGCTTTACATATATATATTGTACATTCACATCAGTCCCTAACCCTCAAGGGGTGTACAATCTAAGGTCCCTAACTTACATTCATACATACACATACTAGGGCCAATTTAGACAGGAGCCAATTAACCTACCAGCATGTCTTTGGAGTGTGAGAGGAAACCGGAGTACCCAGAGGAATCTCACGCAGGCACCGGGAGAACATGCAAACTCCAGGCAGGTGGTGCCTGTTAATACATCCATCAATTGCCAGACTCCATCCAAGACAGTCACAAACTCACAAGATGGTTCATAAGAGTTTTATCACACATTTTAGTCAATATATGCTTTTTGTTAAGCTGGTAGACAATTCACATGATAGACTATGCAAAGGGCAGAATTAAGAGGTGGAGGCTGAGATTATCGTCTTACTGGTGGGGTAATATACTAGCACTTAAGGTGAGGAGTCAACACCTCACACCGCCATTATCTCTTCATAGTCTCAGCAATCACATAAAACAGCCCTCCATCTACAAGCATCCTATCACCACACAACTCAGTGCCGCACTAGACAGAGAAGTTGCTGAGATTCAGGCCGACTGTTTGCCTAATTGGAAAAAGGTTCTTATATTGCCTGGTGAAGACACCCAATTCCAGTAACCACAAATGCAGACAGCCCTAGCTCACAGATAGTGGTTGTAATTTTTGGCCTATTAGGTTGCTATCACTCCACCAACAAGTTGATCCAGGGAATATCTGATTGCCTCTTGGGGGATCAGGAAGGGATTTCTTTCCCTGCAGGAGCAAATTGGATCATGCTTTTCTGGGGGTTTTTTACCTTCCTCTGGATCAACTATGGGTATAGGATTATAACTTTTTTTTTTTTTAATGGTTGAACTGGATGGACTTTTATCTTTTTTCCGGCAAACTAACTATGTGACTATGTAACTCTGTAACTAGCACTGCCTCAAAGGCATAAGGTGGGAAATAACCAAATACAGTTGCAAGAAAAAGTAGACAGTCTGTCTTACCGTGGACACATGAACATCAAGGCTTTTGGAGATACTTTTGTAACCCTTTCCAGCTTCATGCAAGTCAACAATTCTTGATCGTAGGTCTTCTGAGAGCTATTTTCTGCGACGCATGGTTCACATCAGACAGTGCTTCTTGAAACCAGTAAACACAAAACAGGTGTGTGTTTTTTAAGGGCAGGACAGCTATCAGCAACACATCCAATATCATCACACTGATTGGAGTCAAGGTTGGCTCACTCCTGGCTCCAATTAGCTCTGGGAGAAGTCATTAAGCTAGGGCCTCACATAATTTTTCCTCCCTGCATTGTGAATGTTTACATGTTATGTGCAATTAAACCATGGCAACATCTAATGTTTGTGTAGTATTATGTTCAGCAGACTGTGTTCTTCTACTGTTGTGACTTAGATGACGTTCAGAGCACATTTTATGCCCAATTCATGCAAAACTCCACGTAATCCCAAGGGGTTCACATACTTTTTCTTGCAAATGTACAAAATAGTATATTTAGTACTGTGTCTGTCTGTTTTAAAAATAGTTTTATCTTCTAACTTATTTATATTTCAATATTTTTATTGAGAAACCAGCAAATTATAACAGAGAACAAGATGGCAAACACAAAGAAAAAGAAGGGGGCCCACCCGCATGGTGGGACAAGATGTAGAATCAGAATCATAACACTTAACGGTATATGAAAAAAAAAGAAATTTGCAAACAGTAGCATTACAATTCACCCAAAAAGTGTCATAGCCATCAGGACATACTAGTTTCATAAATCAATAAACAATAATTAAACCAAAATGAACCAGAAATGACAGAGAGAAAAAAGAAACAAGAAATTTTGCAACGAATAGAGTAAGAAGAAAAGAGGAAGAGAGAGACGAAAAGTGAGAGAAAAAAAAAAGAAACAAGGGGGGGGGGGGGGTCAGCTGCCAGACACTCACGATACAGTGATATAATCAATCCAAGGCTCCCAGGTCCTCTCAAATCTGGACACATCGTCAGTGACAATACTTGTCAGTTTATCATTAACCATTATCCAGTTTAGTTTTTGTTTCACTCTTTCCAACGGGATCAAGGATTGTTTATAATTTCTAGCTATGGTGATGCGAGCCGCCAGTATTATATATAAAATTAATTTAATCGATTTTTTGGGAATATCAGAGGGTAGTATATTGAACAAGGCCACTTCCGGCGATCTACGGATATTGATTCCTGTCACTGAGAAAAGAAAATTAAATATGCGAATCCAGAATCTACTTACAACTGGACACTTCCACCAGACAAGGAACATGGTACCCTCTTGACCACAGCGTCGGAAACAGCCAGATGAAACGGAAGGATACATTATGGCTAGGCGAGCAGGAACCAAATACCAGCGAAGTAGCGTTTTGTAGTTAGATTCAACAAGATCAGTGTTAATCGAAATCTTCGACAGGGCATGGGCCGCAGCCCGCCAGGTATCTAAATCTAATGAGCTATTTAGATCCCGTTCCCAGAGAGTCATGTAAGATAATTTAGTGATGGGATCAACCAACAAAGCATAAACAATGGACAAGCGACCTCGCATCATCCCACTTGCCCCACAGGAGACCTCAAGAGGAGTAAGCGCACAAGGTTCTGTGAGTAGTCTAAGCTTGCTATCAATAAAAGAGCGAAGTTGATTATAACGGAATATTTTCCCGCGAGGCATCTTATAAATAGTCACAAAATACTGAGGAGACCGAGGGCAAACCCCATCCAAATAATCCCCAATACGTAACAACCCCTTATTAATCCACCATTGGAACCTTGCAAAAGAGAGACCTGGGGCAAACTCAGGATTGCCAAATACCGGGGCCAACGGGGTATGCGGAGAGAAGAAAGGTTTACGAGCTCGCCATCTATCCCACACTGACAATGAATAGGATAGAGTAGGGCACAAAATAGGAGGGCGCAATCTACTGGGAAGCCACATGAGAGTACCAATAGCATATGGACAGCTGTGCTATTTGGGCCGCCTGAAAATATGCAAAAAGATTAGGGAGTCCCAAACCACCATGCCCCTTCAAAGAAAATAAAGTAGATTTGTTTAGCCTAGGGCGCTTTCCCCTCCACACAAATCTGGAGACTGCTGCCTGTAGTAAGACCAGTTCGCGTTTGGGGATCATAATTGGTAACGTCCTGAAATAGTACAACAAACTTGGTAGGAAAGTCATTTTAATAGAATTAATTCTACCAAACCAGGAAAGTGAAAGATCCTGCCAGCCTAGTAAGTCATTTTTAAGTCGTTTGAAAAGCGGGAGATAGTTGACCTTGTATAATGTCGATAAAGATTTTGTGAGAAGAATCCCTAAATAGGGGAGAGAACCAGAGGCCCACTTAATATCAAAATTTTCCAGGCAGAAGCGAACCTCTGAATCAGGTAATGAGATATTTAAAGCCACGGTTTTAGATGAGTTAAGCGTAAGACCGGAGGCCTCCGAAAACCGATGAAACAGATGAAAGAGGCCAGGTAGAGACACTCGAGTATTAGATATGTACATAAGAACATCGTCGGCAAATAGGGCGCATTTATGAACCCGTTGACCACAGGTAACACCCGAGATAGTGGAATCAGCGCGAATAGCAATCGCAAGAGGTTCCATCGCCAACACAAAAAGCAACGGAGAAAGAGGACATCCATGTCTAGTTCCTCGTGCTATCGAAAAAGGGACTGATTTATGTCCACGAATGGAAACTTGAGCTGACGGAGTAGAATAGAGGGCCCGCAACAGCGTCGTAAAATAAGGGCCCTGTCCAACGTTCTAAACAAATAGTCCCAGGATAGACTGTCGAATGCCTTCTGAATATCCAGTGACAGTAGTAGAATTTCCCTCTGCGACGATCCATCCCAATTGGACTGGACAGCCGACAGCAAAGCTATAGTCCGCCTAATTTGGTCCGAAGTTTGTCGACCACTTATGAATCCTGATTGGTCATCATGGATGTATAAGGCCAAAAAGTTATGAAGCCGTAGGGCCAGGATTTTAGTAAGAATCTTTAAATCACAATTAATCAGAGAAATAGGCCGGTAATTAGAGACCATAGCTGCATCCTTGAAAGGTTTGGGAATGACACTAATGAATGCCTTATTTTCATCAGGGGGTACCACCCCCCTCCCGCAAATAATTAAAATACAGGGCCATATGGGGTATCAGAATGTCAGGAAAAGCATTATAATAATTATTGGGAAGACCATCCGGTCCCGGGGCCTTATGAGAGGCAAGGGATTTCACCACATTCCCAACTTCTTCACAGGAAATAGGTCGTTCCATCTGCTCCCTATGGGCCTCCTGGAGGGGGGGAAGTGAAATAGACTCCAAAAAAGCATCCAGAGAGGAAGAAGAACAACCCCCATTGGGCAAGCTATAAAGTTGAGAGTAGAAAGAATGAAATTTGTGGAGGATCTTACCAGGGTCCTGGGATAACGAACCATTGTCCAGTCTAAGCTTGGGGAGGGCCGTCTGGGAATGTCTAGGCGTCAGCTTACGTGCTAACAGGGTGCCAGGCCTATCCCTCCAAGTAAAAAATTTATGATTAGACCAAAGAAGTTGTTTATCCGCAATGGTAGTAAGACACAAGTTAAGTTCCAGTCGGGCCTGGTCAAGTTTAAGTAACAAATCCGAACTGGGATTTTGCTTATGTTGAGCAGCCAGGTCAGTGTACGACCGAGTTTTAGTAGCAAGTAGGTCATTTCGGGCTTTTTTTAAATGAGAAGAGAGTTGAATAATGTATCCCCTGAATGAGGCCTTATGAGCCGCCCAATTAATCGCCGGTTTGTGTCCTCTGCTTTATTAAAGTCAAAAAATAGTTGTAGGTGTGAGATTTCCCGGCAATGAGAGGGATTACCCAGAATAGAGTCATTAAGACGCCAATGAAAGGCCGTCTTACCAGGAGTCCCAGATGACAAGGTGATAGAAACTGGGTCGTGGTCAGACCAGGGCGTGGAAAAGATTTTAGCAGTAACCAGTTTGGGAAGCGAATGTGTATGAAGAAAAATATGATCAATGCGAGAATAACTATTATGAGCCCTGGAGTAGTGGGAGTAGTCTCGAGAAGTAGGATTAGCCTCCCTCCATGCATCAATGAAGTCATAGCGATAGAGAAGTTGAGCCAATTGACGGCTCCGTCTAGAAGGAGGCTGAAGCGTGGCGGTTTGGGAACGATCCAAAGTCTGGTCCAATGCTAGTTTAGAGTCACCAGCTAGAATAACGTCACCCTCAAATTCTCCGGCCAGAGTACTGAGCAAAGATTGGAAAAATTCCACCTGATTGATATTGGGGGAATAATAAATTAGAAAAGTAATAAGGTTTCCTCCCAAGTGGCCTTTCACCAAAAGATATCATCCCTCCTTATCCCGGATAATTTTAGATTCGGTAAAGGACAATCGGCGAGAAAAACATAGGGCCACCCCCCGCTTCTTCTCTGTAGCATTAGCAAAAAAGCAAAGAGGGTAATTTTTATGGATATAACGTGGAGAGAAGGAGGGGGGAAAATGAGTCTCCTGCAAGGCAACTATATCCGCCCCAAGGGAATGGTATGAGCTAAAGGCCTGTATGCGTTTGGATGGGGAATTGAGCCCCTGAACATTGTGAGAAATTAAGCGAACCTCTCCGCTAGACGACCGCAGGGAAGACATAGTAAATAATTATGAAACTAAGCATGATAAAGACCCCCCAGTCCGTAAGAGTAGGAAGATCCCTAGAAGTCCTTAAGTGACGCCAGCTGACCCCCAAAAAAATCAGAGAAAAACAGAGAGGAAAAGATCGGAGAAATAAAGAAAAAAGAAAAGAGAACATTCGGAACACAAATGACCAAATGTCAAGTAACCGCGGTACACTAAACAGTACTATAAAATGAATAAAAACAATGTACCAGGAAATACAGAGCAATCGCCCTGTGGTGGAATGGATCTGCCCAGAGAGACAATCCCGGGGAAGAGTCTTCCAATCAGGGAGAGCGCAAAGACACTCTCCGGCACCGACAGCAATTATAACCAATCAACAATAGATCAAAAGCACAGTGTATTGAACATAAAAACAAAACAATAAAAACCACAGGAAATGGTATTCAGCACACAAATATAAGCAACACCCCAAGTCCCACCCCCAGCCTATCCCCCCTCGCCAACACAGCAGCAGCGGCCAACGCTCCTAAGAGCCACAGAGAGGCCACTATAAACTAACAAATCCCAGTGAAAAGTCCCCAAAAGGACACAGAAGTTCAAGAAATCCTCCCAGGTGGATTCCGGGACCCCCTCTTCTGAGATGATGGAGTAGTCCACAATGGCTGGAGCAGTGGAGGCCGAGGAGCCAATCCCGTAGGGGAATGGGACGTCGGACTGCGAGATATAATACCCAGCTGAAGCAGCAACTCCTCGCCATCCTGGAATGTAGCAAACCCATAGGACTTTCCATTAAGAGTGAACTGTAGACGAAAAGGGTAGGCCCAACGATACCTAATGCCCTTTTGAATCAAGTGAGAGAGAAGTGGCTTGAGGGATCGCCGCCTCTGGATAGTGGCCGACGAGACATCAGCAAAGATTTGTACCTTGTGCCCTGCGAGCTCTATATCCGGATTCTCCCTGCCATACCGCATGACCGCTTCATTAACCTGGAAAAAATTAGGCTTGACAATGATATCTCTAGGAGGCCCCCCTTGCCGGGGGGGGATCAGTGCCCGGTGAATGCGATCAATCTCAAGATGAAGGTCATCAATATCAGGCATAGCGGACCGCATGAGGGTGTGTGCGCAACTAGTAAGCTCCTTAACCGATTCAGGAAGACCTCGAATGCGAAAATTGTATCGCCTGGCCCGATTCTCCAGATCATCAATTTCAGAATGCGCCTCCTCCAGGCGATCTTGCAAGTCGGTGATCATGGTAGAATTTTGGGAGATACTTTGGACTGTCGCACCAACTTTAGCCTCAATACTGTCCAGCCTGTGGCCCAAGGCCTGAAAATCTTGCTTAAGATCAGCCGCCAGTTTTGAGGTAGCTCTGTCTAATTCGCGTTGCAGCAAATCTGCGAACCGAGCTATCAAAGTCGCATCACCAGAGTATAGAGGCGGGTCAGGAGGAATCGTCGGCGAGGAAGCCGGGCTATCATCCGTGGGTTCCGGACCGATATGCTGGCCTGAAAAAATGGCAGCTATTTCACTGCTTAAAGGCGAGGATGAAGGGGAGTCATGGCTCAAAGAACAGGCCGAAGCCTGGGACTCCAGTAGCACAGGGCTGGAGGATGACTGGGGGGCTGTGGAGAGTCACTCACCCCAGTTGATGCTGCTGCAGCCTTCCCTGGACCAGCGTGGGAGAGGTGCTGTCGGGAGAGAGGCAGAGGAGGCACCAGGAGCCGTGGGCGCCGATCCGGCCGCCATCTTGAGTCCTCCAGTCCCTGCAGGGAGTTGCCTCTGAGAGCCACCACGGCTCTTCACCGCCGTTTTTCCGGGCATGGTAACAGGCGCCCGAGGTCCGGATCGAGGTAGGGGGGGACCCGGGGGTGAAGCAGCACTATGCCCTTATATGGGCTGCTGTCAGTGCCGGGGATGTGCGGAGCTAGTGTCAGGACATCTGACCCCGGCGGCCGCGCATGCGCACTCTCTTCTAACTTATTTAAAGTCAATTTGACCAAATAAGTACCAGTGTGCAAAGGGCAGTAAACTGTACTTAACAGCAATTCTAACTGTAAGTTAATAAAGAACCGGCTGTTTTGGGTCTCCTTTATTTCATACATTACCATAGGTCTTTGCGCTAATATAATGAATATGCCTGAGAGTCTCTTACATTTTATTTTTGGGACTGTGTCTTTAAACAGTTTAACTAGTGTTGTCCATTAATAGCATTCATCACATTCCACCTATTCTTCGTTTATTGCTTGCTCCTCTGGCAGTGAAAGGTTTAAGAACTGCCAGATATTCCAAATGTCTATATCTGTATATGCCTCTGCTATACAGAGTGCATTTACCCACAGTATACATTACTATGCCAGTGTAACTTGTGGCATTTGCACAGCTCGTTATTTTGACACTGAACAGACTGTGTTGCCTGTTCTCTGCTCTGTAATTTGCCTGGATAAAATAAGGACTGCGCTTTGAAATTGTAGCTCCTCCCGATGCAGGTTGTCATTGAATCATGTCCCAGGCCACAGATTCCAGCAATTTGCTTTTGCCCAGATTAAAGTCTGACTGTTTCAGAAAATGAAAGGTCTGTAAATCTCAGCATTACACAGTGGGCTCATGAAAAATAGAACCACCATATTTATACAAAGACTGAGTGCTGTGTTTAAGGATCTGACATTAAACTGCTACATACAAGTAAAGAATATGAAGTATGTGTGCGATAAGTGCATAAAGTCTGATTTTTCTAAAGATGGCCACACACAGTGAAATCCTGCCATGCAATAATTATAATTCATCTTATCTTGGTAAAGTGCAGTGTATGCCATGCTGCATTATATTGGATAATAAAATATTACTTCTATAGCTTTAGGCCACTTTTGCACGGGCGTTCATCTGTCCATTTAAGGTTAACAGGCACCACAAGGTCCCCACACTTTAGTACCATTGTACTTCTAAGGCCAGGTGAAGTTCAAGTGGAACTTTACCCATAGGGTTGCCACCTCATCCCTTTAAAACTGAATACATATCAATAACACAGGGTCCAAGGCTGATGAAGGAGGTAATTAAAGCGGAGTTCCACTCACCCTGTCAAAAAATAAAAGTCAGCAGCTACAAAAACTGTAGCTGCTGACTTTTAAAAAAACAGCCACTTATTTGTCCCTCGGTCCCCTGGTGTGTCCCCCGCAGCCTGTTTCACCGGCCGTCCTGTATTCCAGGAGGCCGGCATCTTCAGTGTGGGCACCCGGCTGTGACTGCTTGCGACTTCACAGCCGGGTACCCACTGCGCATGTGTGAGTAGCGCTGTGCTTCATGATGATCATCTGTTTACATCCGTTAATGTCCACATCCGTTAACATCCTTTTTTTGATGGATGAAAACTCTATTTTTCCTCTGATAAAAAAAACGGAACAGATGAAAAACTGATTCAAACTGACAAAAATGGATGTAAACAGATGAAAACTGATGTAAACGGATGTAAATGGATGAATAACGGATGTAAACGAACTAAAACAGATGAAAAACAGATGTAAATGGATGTAAATGGACACAAATGGATGTAAATGGACAAAAATGGATGTAAAGAGATGAATACGGATGTAAACAGATGAAAAACTGATGAAAAACTGATGTAAACTGATGAAAAACAGATGTAAACTGATGAAAAATGGATGAAAACTGATGTAAACTGATGAAAAACGGACAAAAAACGGATGTAAACTAATGAAAAACAGATTATAAACTGATGTAAACTGATGAAAAATTGATGAAAAACTGATGTAAACTGATGAAAAACGAATGAAAAACTGATGTAAACGGATGAAAAACGGATGAAAAACTGATGTAAACTGATGAAAAACGGATGTAAACTGATGAAAAACGGATGTAAATTGATATAAAAACGGATGAAAAACTGATGTAAACTTATTAAAAACTGATGTAAACTGATGAAAAACGGATGAAAAACTGATGTATACTGATGAAAAACGGTTGAAAAACTGATGTAAACTGACGAAAAAAGGATGTAAACTAATGAAAAACGGATGAAAAACTGATGTAAACTGATGAAAAACGGATGAAAGCTGATGAAAAACGGATGTAAACTGCCAAAACATGGATGTAAACTGATGAAAAACAGATGTAAACTGATGAAAACAGATGAATAACTGATGTAAACTGATGAAAAACGGATGAAAAAAACTGATGAAAACTGATGAAAAAAGGATGTAAACTGATGAAAAACTGATGTGAACTGATGAAAAAAGGATGTAAACTGACGTAAACTGATGAAAAACTGATGTGAACTGATGAAAAAAGGATGTAAACTGACGTAAACTGATGTGAACCGATGAAAAACTGATGTGAACTGATCTGTTTTTTCATAGAAAATATTTGACTGAACTGATGAAAAAAAAAGAATGCCCATGTAAGAGCCTTATTTCCCAGTGTTGGACCAATTTTTACGGCTTGCAATGAAATTGTAATGTATATATCAGCCTTATTTCCAAAAATAATGTAACTAAGCAAATGGGTTTGTATAGTCGGTTGTGCCATCAAATGGACATTTTTGTAACAGTCTGATCATATCAGAAATACATTCCAGCAACTATGTGCAGACTAAATTAATGAAATGTTTATATAACATGAGTTACATTACAAACATGACTGATATTATCACCAGCATCAGGGTTGAGGACCATAGCTATTATTAGTGCACTCTAAATTTCGAATCATTTTCACTAAGATCCCGTTGCATACAGACAGAGACGAATCTCACTCATTCTAACCACTTAGATTCCTTCTTTTTCGAGGTCACGCTGCCCTTAGATTTCATCTCTCTGCTGGTAAGAGGGGAGAAGTAGCACATGTTATTTTCTTAAAGCAGTGTTCTTACTTATTTTTGTTGACTGTGTGATCTTATATTTGCTTTTAAATATGCTATTTTATGTGGACGTTCACCCCTAAATTATTGATCATGGTCAGACTTCCCTTTGCTTAGTTTATGGTTCAAACAACTGGTTTGTTCTTCTGGAAATGACACAAATAGTGCTTCCTCTGGGTCAGATCAATCACAGTATAGCTGGGACAAATGATCTGGAATTTTCCAACTCACATGATCTTTTTTTTTTCTTTGGGAGATTGTTAGTGGAATTAAAAAGGGGGACAGCAACCAGTAGATTGCGATTTAACAGTAGACCTTGGCCTGGGGACTGGTAGATCGTGGCCTGGGCTTGCTGACCCACCATCCCATCAAACAGAGTGCAATGCAGAGGGACTACTTGTAAAGTGGGAGCGATAGTAGGGAGCAAGATCTGCATAAGCTGATGCCTCCTCTGTATTGCTGGCTCCTGTCCCATGTGGAGAGATACCCACATCCGTTTTTTTTAATTTGTTTACATTCATTTTTGTTCAGTTTACATCTGTTTCTTAATCCTTTTTTTTACATCCCTTACCAATGCAAAAACGGACAGTATGTTCGTTTTTCGTCCGTTTACATCCGTTCCATTTTTTTACAGAAGAAAAATAGGGTTTTCTTCCGTTCAAAAAACAGATGCAGACATTACTGGATTTAACAGGTGATCATCCGTTTACATCTGCTAATCCATAGAAATACATGGGTGTCTGTAAATGGACAGATGAAAAACGGACATACGAAACGCCCGTGTGAAAGGACGCTTAGTGAGTTTAACCGCTTCTCGCCGCCCTATAGCAGAAATACTGCTACAGGAAGGCACGGGTGCGCAAAGTCACATATATATACATGAATTCGCATTTTCTGGGTAGGGGGCGCTCATGAGTCGCTTGCACACTCTACCCACACCGCCATTCGCTCCACCTCAGCACCGCGCTAGACAGAGAAGTTGCTGAGCTTCAGGCTGACTGTTTGCCTAATTGGAAAACGGTTCTTATATTGCCTGGTGAAGGCACCCAATTCCAGTAGCCACAAATGCAGACAGCCCTAGCTCACAGATATGTGGTTGAATAACCATACATATTAGGGCCAATTTAGACAGGAGCCAATTAACCTACCAGCATGTCTTTGGAGTGTTGGAGGAAACCAGAGTAACCAGAGGAAACCCACACAGGCACAACATTCAGACTCCAGCAGGGTAGTGTCGTGGTTGGGATCTGAACTGATGGCCCTAGCACTGCTAGGCAGAAGTGCTAACCACTTAGCCACTGTGCTGCCCCTCAAAAAAAAAATAATTATATATATATATATAAAAAGCAATCACAGTGCAATAAAGCCTTTGTGGCAAAAATAAAATGGCATGTCACATTTGGCAGGTGGTAACACTGCAGAACGTGATCCATTCAAATGAGTGATGCCGTGCCGCAACTGCCCTGCAAAGGCATACAATGCATGTGGATGTGGCTCGGCAGGCTGGCATTTGGGGGGTTAAAACAAATGGTGATATCGCCTTCTCACTACCTCCCAAACACCTCTGAAGAGTGATACAATGCGGATTGCTTTTTATAGGGGAGGCAGTAGTAGCTGCATGTGTGAACAAGCCCATAGTGTCAGTCTTTGTGAGGACAAACCTAATATTACATTTATATTAGTATTATTATAAAGAATTTATATAGTGCCAACAGTTTGTACAGCGCTTTACAAAATGAAGGCAGACCGCACAGTTACAATTCAATTTGGTACAAGAGGAAACAGAGATCCCTGCTTGTTAGAGCTTACAATCTAGGAATACATCTATTCAAAAAGAATACAATTTTTTAAACCATTCTTACAAAAAATACAAAGGATTCAAAAGGTTATTTTGCAGCTGTAGCTCAGAGAGCTGAAATTGGATATCAAATGTTTATATTTTTTCTGTATTTCTATGTCATATTATGTTATGCAGATCTTATTAGCACCTCGTGAGTCAAACTGAAATGATAATAGCAAGTGAGATGGAGAAATAAGGGGGCAAATTAAGACATTAGAAATGAATGTGGATGTTTTCTGTCGTTCTGGACATGCTCAGAAATAATTTGGCAGAATTTAAGACATATGCTGAGCTGAATCTCCATGTAGCATTTCCGCCTTCTTTTTTCCCAAGATCAGACTCTCTTCTTATCTGATGTTGAGCCTCTTATCTGCTGTAGGGAGGATGTAAACTTGTCCTCTAGAGAATATGCCAGGATGGAGAGCTGTCTTGATGATGCCTATCAGCCTTGGTGAATGTTTCCTGAGCCCACTAGACTGGGTAATAAAGCAATGGTAATGATCAGTGTGATTTATGTTGGTGTTTTTTCTGAAGGTCACAGAATACGTCAAGTTAGGATTGGGCTTCTTTTTTTATTATTATTATTATTAGTATATAGGATTTATATAGTGCCAACAGTTTGCTCAGCGCTTTACAATATAAAGGGAGACAATCAGGGGCGGACTGTCCATTTGGAAACTCGGGCACTGCCCGAGGGCCTGGGGTCAGTAGGGGGCCCCATGAGATGCCCCTGGTACCTTTTTCATAGGCTTTTTTGAGTTTGGGCAAGGACACAGGGGCCCCATGATCCCCTATTGCCGGGGGCCCCATGAGTTGTCAGTCCGCCCCTGGAGACAATACAGCAACAATACAGTTCAATACAAGAGGGATAGGAGGGCCCTGCTCCTTGGAGCTTACAATCTAGGAGACACAAGAGCATACTAAAATATGCCTATATGCTTTTGTAAATCTACAAATGAGCTGGGAAATATTTATTATTATTATTATTATTATTATACAGGATTTATATAGCACCAACAGTTTGCTCAGCACTTTACAATATAAAGGGAGACAATACAGCAACAATACAGTTCAATACAAGAGGGTAGGAGGACCTGATCCTTAGAGCTTACAGGCAGGGGTGGACTGACAACTCATGGGGCCCCCGGGCAATAGGGGATCATGGGGCCCCTGTGTCCTCGCCCACACTCAAACCACACCTAATAAAGCCTATGAAAGGTACCAGGGGCATCTCATGGGGCCCCCTACTGACCCCGGGCCCTCGGGCAGTGCCCGAGTTCCCAAATGGTCAGTCCGCCCCTGTATACAGGATTTATATAGCGCCAACAGTTTGCTCAGCGCTTTACAATATAAAGGGAGACAATACAGCAACAATACAGTTCAATACAAGAGGGATAGGAGGGCCCTGCTCCTTGGAGCTTACAATCTAAGAGGGAGGGGCTGGTGGTACAAAAGGTAATAACTGTGGAGGATGAACTGATAGGAGGAATAGAATATTCGGTTATTAGCTAAGGGCAGGATAGGCTTCCCTGAAGATATAGGTTTTCAGAGATCGCCTAAAAGTGGGCAGAGTAGGTGATAGTCGGATAGATTGGGGTAGAGAATTCCAGGATGAGGGAGGCTCTGGAGAAGTTCTGGAGATGAGCATGGGAGGAGAAGACAAGGGGGCTAGAGAGCAGAAGGTCATAAGAGGAGCGGAGAGTACGGTTTGGGTAATATTTGGAGACAAGATCGGTGATGTAATTTGGGGCAGAGTTATAAATTGTTTTATATGTTATTGTTAATGTTTTGAATTTCATTTGTTGGGCAATGGGACGCCAGTGAAGGGATTGACAGAGAGGGGTGGCAGATACAGAACAGTTAGTAAGGTGGATGAGTCTGGCAGCAGCATTCATGATAGACTGAAGAGGGGATAGCCTGCGATGAGGTAGGCCAGTGAGGAGGGAGTTACAATAGTTAAGATGAGATATAACAAGGGAGTGAATAAGTTGCTTAGTGGTTTCCGAGGTTAAGAACGGGCGTATCTTGGAGATGTTGCGGAGGTGAAGTCTACAAGATTTGGACAGTGATTGGATTTGGGGCTGAAAGGACAGATGGGAGTCTAGGATTACACCTAGTACCCTGGCATGAGGGGAGGGAATGATGGTTGTATTATTGATCTTGATGGAGAAGTCAGGGGAGGGGGCACGGGCTGGGGGGAATACTAAGAGCTCAGTTTTGGAAAGATTGAGTTTGAGGAAGTGGAGTGACATCCATGCTGATATGTCACTTAGTAGGTTAGTAATGTGAGAGGAGACTGAAGAGGTGAGATGAGTGGTAGAAAGATAGATTTGTGTGTCATCAGCATAGAGATGGTACTTAAAGCCATGGGAGTTTATCAAGTGACCAAGGGAGGAGGTGTAGATGGAGAAGAGAAGGGGAAGCTTGTACATTTTTATAGAGTTGGGCTTGGTGTTCGAGTCCACCATACATTCAACTCGAACATTGGCCATTCATGTGTTCGGCGAACAACACGAATAGTAAGGGGGTCCAGCAGGCTGTTCATCCGTCGCGTCCCACAATGCACTGTGCCTTTTCAGTGCATTGTGATTAGCCAAAGCAATCAATGATTTGGCCAATCACAGCATATGATGATGTCACAAAGGGCGGGGTCACCCAGTTGATGTTACTGGGTGGCCCTGCCCCTTAGATAATAAAGGACTGTCAGATGGCGGGAGCCAGCATCGAGAGCAGAGCATTTTTTTTTCTTGTTTTGGGTCGGCGGTAGTGGCAGGCATCATGACTGATGTTGAATCTACTTCGGGAGACATTTTTTTATTTTTGTTTTTAATACTTTAAAACTTGTAAAAGACTGTCTGTCTTTTTTTGTGAATGAGTACCATGTGCCCCATACTCATTCACATGGGGGGCGGCACGATCTCGGGGCTTCCAGATTCCAATAAGCCCCCCATCTGCAGACCCCCACAACCACTGGCCAGGGTTGTGGGGAAGAGGTCCTTGTCCCCATCAACATGGGGACAAGGTGCTTCGGGGGGGGAGCTCCCCCTGCCCCAAAGCACCCCCCCATGTTGAAAGCATGTGGCCTGGTATGGTTCAGGAGGGGAGTGGCGGTTGCCCTCAAAATCCATGCCAGACCCAATGGGCTTGGTATGGATGGAGGACCCCATGACTTTTTTTCTTAAATTTTTTAGTTGCCGGGCAATTCTTTTGATGTCCAGCTGTCAATGGGGAACCCTGCTGAAAGCTGAAACATTACAGAATGTTTTCACTACTAAAATACCGCATGACCTCATAATATAACTCATGCGATATTATAGTAGCTGGGCGGTATCTTACAACATACTCAGATGCGGTAAGATATCGCTTAGTGAATTGTCCCCTCTGTCTGAAGTTCGCGGTCGAACTTTAGTTATGTTTGAATGTTTGACCGCGAACCAAAAAGGGGGGTGTACATTTTAAGTCACAGTTAGCACAAGAGATCAGGGGTTATAAGAGCTATAACTTCAGTGTTGGTACTTGCTAGCAGAGGACTTTTATACTGAGCCATACTTTCTGTGCATAATGAAAGTATTGCACCAAAAATATTGGGAAGACTTCAAGTTGAACTACAGGGAAATGAAAAAGCTATTCTTACATTGTGCCCCCCATACACACACACTGCAAGGGTGACACACTTTTTTCTTTCCAGGAATCAGTGGAAGTGGAAGTCTGGAAAAAATGTCTTTCTTCCCCCTGTTCTTAGGTTCATATCCTGATTTCATGCACAGATGTCAATGCAAGTCAGCAAAAGCACTGCAGGAACTACTTTTTCTAATCAGTGTAACTGACAGAGTTGTAGTTGTGCTGATTAGAACGGTTCCATTGCTGATAATAGGGTACAACTCATTATGCGATTTGAACTGTCAAATCGCATAACATGCTGCATCAGTGTGAACAGGGGCTGCAGATTTCAATGTGTTTTCCAGTTTGCAGAAACGTACTATAGTCCAATCAACATGATGTGCTATGGATCTAGTTCACATCTTTGTGTTTTGAGATGATGCCTTTTTTAGAAAAGGGTCTTTTTTAACCCTTTTGTAACCCTTTCCAGCTTCATGCAAGTCAACAATTCTTGATCGTAGGTCTTCTGAGAGCTCTTTTCTGCGAGGCATGGTTCACATCAGACAGTGCTTCTTGAAACCAGTAAACCCAAAACAGGTGTGTGTTTTTTAAGGGCAGGACAGCTGTCAGCAACACATCCAATATCATCACACTGATTGGAGTCAAGGTTGGCTCACTCCTGGCTCCAATTAGCTCTTGGAGAAGTCATTAAGCTAGGGCCTCACATACTTTTTCCTCCCTGCACTGTGAATGTTTACATGTTATGTGCAATTAAACCATGGCAACATCTAATGTTTGTGTAGTATTATGTTCAGTACACTGTGTTCTTCTATTGTTGTGACTTAGATGACGTTCAGAGCACATTTTATGCCCCATTCATGCAAAACTCCACGTAATCCCAAGGGGTTCACATACTTTTTCTTGCAACTGTACTTTTTTTTTTTTTTTTTAAAGAAACTTTATTTGGTTTTATTGTATACACACATTAACCAACGGTGAAATTATGCAGTAATCATAGCTTGGCAACATGTCGAAGCCGGTGAAAGAATCAAGAATAATAATTGTACATGAAAACAAATTGTCAAAACCCCAAGAGAAACAAATAGGCATCAGAGAAATTTAGTAAGGAGAAAGTTACTTATAGGAAGGAGACATCGTCTGATGTAACAGGTTATAAGGGCTTAAGAATAGAGTTTACAAGGGTTTAGAAAAGTACATGTATATATCTTCATTTGTATAATTAATCTATAGATGCGCAAATGTATACCATGTTGACCATTTGTCAAATGACCAAGAGGAAGGTCATCGTGTATATGGGTAAGAAGTAGATGCAAAATGAGAGCAGAAGGTAGAGATAGAGCAGTGAAGAAAGGAGAACAAGGAGCTGCAAGAACCAGCCCAGAAAAGAGTATACGGACAGAAAAGAAAATAAGGAGAAAAGGAGGGCAAGGAATTTTGTTACCAAAGATCAGAGATCAGAAGTCAGAGGTCTGAGATCAGAAGACCAAGAGGACAGGCCAGAATATAGAGATTAGGACACTAAAATAATAGGGTGTTAGAATAGTAGGCTACTATGATGATATAATATAATAGGAAGCAGCTCTGCAACTGTACTTTGATGATACGGATGTTACCTGAGTGCCAGAGAATTTAAAGTCCCATAAAAGTTGCACTCATCCAAAGTCGCAATCATCCAAAGTCGCATCCAAGTCACACCCATCCAAAGTCACACCCTTCAAAGCTGCATTCAAGTCGCATCCATTCAAAGTCTAACCAAAACTACACCCATCCAAAGTAGCAAAACGCATAAAAAAGTGTGTTTAAAAATGCACTGTGAAGTCGCACAATCCACAGTCTGCATAGATGTGAACCTAGCCATGGCCAATAACTACTTAGCCTAGGTTTACACTACTGAGGGCTGCACGGCCCTTGTTTCTGGGGCACGGCAATCCATTAATTTGAATAGTCTGCTTTGCCCGCATATCCCACAGAAAAAAAAAGATGCCTGCACCTTTTTGAAAACGTGGTCGTGGTCAGAAAGACCATGCGATTTCCCTGCTTTACAGTACTGAATGGGTGGAGGATGTTTTCCTGAATCCCTCCCCTGGACCAGTGCCTGTATTAGTAGTGCTTGACAGCAGCCAATTCTTGAACAAACATTGACAATAATTCTATAGTTATGGTAAAAGACAAATCCAGTAAGTGGGAGGGACAGCTATCTCCACCCTCCCTCTAACCTCCTGGACAATTAGCAGCAGATCTTGTGACTCTCAGTGGCCCATTATCAGCGAAGAGTGACAGGTATCCTGCAAACCTTAGGACAGGCATACACAGCATAAATTTCTTTCTCATTCATTGAGGGACACAACATTCAGAGATAATTGGGTTCATGTCATTGCCTTCAGGAGGATTTGGATACTGGCAAACAACTGGCAAAAAAACTGTGACCTGCCAGGCATAATCCCTCCTTCTCTGAACATGCCTCCATTTTTTGCTAGTGTCCTAAGAGGTAGGACATGTTTTCTCTACCATTTTATTTTTAATTTTTATTTTTTCTGAAGATTATTTTTCTTCAATCATGACTCCAGTATACGCAACTAGAGTGAGTCTCTTTACACACAGCTATGTGTATCAGAATATCTTCAGCAATAGTTTTGGACCTGGACCCTGCTGGACTGGGCGATTGTAGGACCTGCCTGGAATGTGACCATCTGGCACTGGGCTCTAATTGCAGTCCCGGCCTTAGTGTACTGTGTGGCACAGTCTCTGGTGTGACCGGGTTTCTAATGACTAATTTATAAGTAGGCCATGTGGACTGAACATCAGGAGTTACTTCTTTATTGAAATCTTGAACGCTGTTATTATATCCCTTTTCTGTTACTTTTCTCAGAAGGGGTTTAATTGCTGTATCACTAGGTAGAGCGTTGCTCACACTCCTCGCTTCATTCACACCTTTCAGCAAGAGACAGTATCTTTTCGCCACTGCTCCTGTTTATAATGTCATTCTTGGTCCTGGGAATATAGGTCAGGTTAAAATCAAACCTAGAAAAAAGGGTGCCCATCTGGCTTGGCAGGGCCTTAGGCATTTTGTGATCCTTTAATACCCTAGGTTCCTTCGGCCAGTTAATATAAGTATACGATGAGCAGCTCTTTTTAGCACATAATGCCTCAAGGGCCATCTGTTGTCAATAAAATTACTCTTCTCTGCTGGGGACGATTTTGAGAAGAAGGTGACAGGGTGCAGGAGAGCCTTGGGGCCAAACCATTGAGAAAGTACTGCCCCCCTGGGTTTTCAGTGGCATCCATCTCCAAGACGAAGATTAGTGCTAGATGGAGATGAGGTAAACAGAATTTGAGCTTGTTGAAAGCGGACTATGTTTTGGATGATGAGGAGAGGGAAGTGTGGATACAAGTGAGTTTGGTCAGAGGGGCCACTATAGCAGAGAAGTTCTGGGTGAATTTGTGGTAGGAGTTGGCAAGACCAAGAAAATGTTAAACCCCCATCCTGTTGAAAGAGCCTGTCCATAGAGACCATGTTAAACCCCCATCTTTTTGGAAGAGCCAGTCCATAGAGACTATGTTGGAGGAGATAATAAGTCCCAAGAATTTGATAGTTGTTCTCTCAAACTCACATTTTTCTGGTTTGGCATAAAGTTGATGGCTATGGGACATGACTTTCTGCATGTAGACCCTGTGGTCTTTTAAGGATGTAGAGAAGATCAAAATATTATCCAGATAAACCACCATAGACGACCATAATGACTTCAATGAAATCCCTGAAAAATTAAGTGTTGAAAAGTTGCTGGGGCATTACAAAGGCTGAAAGGCATGACAATGTATTCAAAATGGCCAAATCTGGTATAGAAAGCTGTCTTCCGCCTGTCCTCCTCACAGATTCTTCTCAAGTTGTAAGCTCCTTGTAGCTTAGTGAAGATCTTGGCAGAGGTAAGATTCTAGAATAGTTCTGGAATAGTTCACAGACAAGGGGTAGTGATTTTTGATAACAATTTTTATGAACGCCCAATAATCAATACAAGGACTGGTAAAAGTACTGGTAGGAATACTGGAAGTTCTAGCAGAAGTCCTGATGGACCTAGAGGTAAAATAAAACAGATATTACTCTTTGGCTGCCTCATTTGTACTACCCTCTGCCTACCTGCTGATTGTGGCTGAAGAGGAACCAGAGAAAGGGCCTAGTGGGCTGCCAAAAAAAATCTTCATGACAGCAGCTGCAGCCTGGCCCTTTCCAGCACCAGATTGCAGATGGACCAGGGAAAAGGCAAATGAAGCCCCCGGGGTAAAGCTTTATACATCCCAAGCTGAATTCTTCAGCACTGCTTCAGCACTGTTCCATCCATCCCTGCTTGTAGCCAGGGGCGGACTGACCATTTGGAAACTCGGGCACTGCCCGAGGTCCCGGGGTCAGTAGGGGGCCCCATGAGATTCCCCTGGTACCTTTTTTATAGGCTTTTTGAGTGTGGGCAAGGACACAGGGGCCCCATGATCCCCTATTGCCCGGGGGCCCCATGAGTTGTCAGTCCGCCCCTGCTTGTAGCCCATACCAGACTCTACACAATCCTTACTGTAGGCACTCCACAGTCCTTGATTTCTACAATCCTTCCTATCACAGCTAGAGATGATCATAAGGTTTTGTGGGAACTTCATTTTATAGCTATAGTAAATTACTAATTTTGCATTTGCCATAATTGGCTTTGAATTGCACTCATAGCTACTTGCACCCTCCACACTCCTCTCCAGCACATACTACATGCTGCTGTATCTTTCACATTCCTCTCTGCACATAATGCTGTTAGATTCTTTAAATGTTTTGTGTTTCACTGGACAGTGGGCAAACCGCTCTTCCTTGCTTGGGGATTGAGCAGGCGTCCTTATTATGGGATTGAACAGGCAGCTTAGAGAAAATAGTACCTCCACTGACATGTACCAGGGCCCTGCTCCTTCTGCTAGGTTGACACTAGCCTGCATACTACCAGCTGGCTGAGGTTGTGGGAATCAATGCTGCATTGCATTTCTTTTGTGAGAAACGGGGGGGGGGGGTTGCGATTCATCCTGAACTCCCAACCGCACCACGATTGTGGGTGCGGGAACTGCATGGAAACCGCGTGGTCAAACAGACCAGGTTTCTGTGTGGATGCATTTTAGAAAAAGGCGTACGCACCTTTTCCCTGTGTGAAACGCGGACACAGCAGCCCATTCCAATTCACATAATGTCGGCTGTCATACCGTCTGCACTGCTTTCCTGCACATATTTGCCCAAAGGTTTTGACGTTTTGTTTGTGATATCCCCACCTTTACCCATTCTGAAATAGGCACATTTTCTAGTCAAAGGTAATGTTAACAAATAACATGTGGATAACATCTTTAGAAAAAAAAAAAAAGGCCAGTCCAGCTGCACTGCAGCTGTGTACTTTGTTGTCTATTTCCATTGATTGCAGATTAATAACGCAGCTGGTAAGTGTGTCATTTTTCTTTCCTTTTTCGTGCAGAAAACAATTGCTAACTGAAGTCCTTATTTTTGTTGAAAAAAAAACCAATCCCCTCTTGCTGGTCAATGTACATTGCAAGGATTTTCACAAGCTTTGTTACAGATTTCTACCTGTATCGCTCGAAAGAAATAGCTGTTTGTTTGACCAGGTCCTTTGGATACTGATTCTGAATGGAAGTGACTGGTTCATTATAATCAGCTCAGTGTCCTGACAAGAAATGTTGCAGTGTATGCATCCCTTTAGAAGTAATTGATCTTTAGGGAGTATCTCACTAAAAATAACATTTCTGTTGCAGCAGATGCCTAAAATTTAATATGTATTCAGACTTCTGGGAAAATCAGTGAACCAATAAAACAAGCAGAAAATTATATTTTTTATGGCATTCTGTACCTCCAAGTTGCCATGTTACATTGAATTTTACAGAAATTTACAGTGCTGTAGAGTGAAATGGAAAGGTAATTTTAAATAAATTAGAATATGGTTTGTGTAGCAATTTTATAATTTTTTTTTATTTGCTATATTTTTTTCCATGAAAGTGGAATTACCCTTTAAGTTCACTGGAGAAGCACTGAAGTTGGTCTCTCAGGCAGCTCACCTCCCTCTCCCCTGCCAGAGCACCTACACTGTGTTTACATTAGAGATTAGAGGGATGAAAGGCTGGTATATCACTACTGCCAGGAGGAAAGAGGGTGAACTAAACTACTAAAAGGACTTGGGCATCTTTAGGGCTTCTGCTGTGAACTTTAAGGGTGAATTTTTCCTCAGTGCCTGCAGCTACAAAGGTCAGAAAGGGTTTGTTTTTAAAGCTACATCTTTTTAAAGGCTTAGTTCACCTTTGGAACATGGTAGATGTTCCACCCATATTTAGTGTGGAACATGTAATATGTTCCAACTCCTGCCTCCTCTATGCCCAATCTCCCCCTCCCTGTGACAGCAGACAGGGGTTCTTCTTCCCGCACCCACTGTCCTTTTGAAAACAGCGTGGCTGTGCAAGATTCTGTCCACACAGCCGTATCATTCATTCACAGATTTCTGTGAATGAATAAACTACAAGTACCATTTCCAACTACAAACTTTTAGTTTCAGGGGGCTGCGGGGTGCTGATGAGCACTCTTGTAGTCCACTGATATGTCATCTTGCTTTGAAATGAGAAAGCCTGTACAAAGGTAAGGGCTGAAAACTGGAGGACATGTCTTACACATGATTTACTGATCGTGCGTGCAATCAACTGACCCAGGTAAGAGACTTTGGGGAACCTCAATGGAACGAGGAAGAAGAGACAGAATTGTCTCTAAAGGTGCACACTAAAGGTGCACCGGCACAGGTAGGAGGAGAATCAGGAAAGAGCCTCGGAGGCCTAGGAAGTTTTTTTTTTTTTTTTTAGAAGGACCAAGTGGTCAACTATGGGTGGCAGAAAGGTGAATACAGAGTAGTGACCATTTATTTTAGCTATTTGAAGGTCATTATTGAATTTTAGGAGGGAGGTTTTAGTGGAGTGTTATATGCAGAAGCAAGACTGTAAGAGATCAAGAATGTTGTTATCAGTGAGGTAAAAGGTCACTGGTATCCATAGAAGGAACCAATGCCTGTATTTAGGATCTAGAGATTTCTATTTCTATGGGCTTGTTGTCATCACCAACTTCTATATCTTTGCTGATTGAGCCTCAGAAATGTGTTAAGAAAGCACTACTATATAAATAATATACAGTGTAGAACAGAAGTATTTGAACACCCTGCGATTTTGCAAGTTCTCCCACTTAGAAATCATGGAGGGGTCTGAAATTCACATTGTAGGTGCATTCCCACTCTGAGAGACAGAATTCAAAAAAAAATTCAGGAAATCACATTGTATGATTTTTAAAGAATTTGTCTTGCACTGCTGAACATAAATATTTGAACACCTGAGAAAATCAGTGTTAATATTTGGTACAGAAGCCTTTGTTTGCAACTACAGAGGTCAAACGTTTCCTGTAGTTCTTGACCAGGTTTGCACACACTGCAACAGGGATTTTAGCCCACTCCTCCACACAGATCTCCTCTAGATCTGTCAGGTTTCGGGGCTGTCGCTGAGCAACACGGAGTTTCAGCTCCCTCCAAAGATGTTCTATTGGATTTAGGTCTGGAGACTGGCTAGGCCACTCCAGAATCTTGATATGCTTCGTACAGAGCCACTCCTTGGTTATCCTGGCTGTGTGCTTCGGGTTGTTGTCATGTTGGAAGACCCAGCCACGACCCATCTTCAATGCTCTGACTGAGAGAAGGAGGTTGTTGCTCAAAATCTCACAATAAATGGCCCCATTCATCCTCTCCTTAATACAGTGCAGTCGTCCTGTCCCCTTCACAGAAAAGCACTCCCAAAGCATGATGTTACCACCCTCATGCTTCACAGTAGGGATGGTGTTCTTGGGATGCAACTCATCCTTCTTTTTCTTCCAAACACGACAAGTGAAGTTTAGACCAAAAAGTTCTACTTTGGTCTCATATGACAACATAACTTTCTCCCATGCCTCCTCAGGATCATCCAGATGGTCATTGGCAAACTTCAGACGGGCCTGGACATGTGATGACTTGAGCAGGGGAACCTTCCGTGCAATTCATGATTTGAAACCATGACGGCATAGTGTTCTACCGACAGTGACCTTTGAAACTGTGGTCCCAGCTCTCTTCATGTCATTGACCAGCTCCTCCCTTGCAGTTCTGGGCTGATTCCTCACCTTTCTTATCATCAGTGATACCCCACGAGGTGAGATCTTGCATGGAGCCCCAGTCCGAGGGAGACTGACAGTCGTCTTTAGCCTCTTCCATTTTCTAACAATTGCTCCAACAGTTGATCTATTTTCACCAAGCTGCTTGGCAATTGCCCTGTAGCCTTCTCCAGCCTTGTGGAGGTCCACAGTTTTGTCTCTGGTGTCTTTTGACAGCTCTTTCGTCTTGCCCATGGTAGTAGATGGCGCCTGACTGACTGTGGGGTGGACAGGTGTCTTTAAAGAGCTCAGACAGGTGCTACTAAGTTAGATTAATGAGTGGAGTAGAGGTGGACTTTTTAAAGGCACAGTAACAGGTCTTTGAGAGACAGAATTCTTGTTGTTTCTTAGGTGTTCAAATACTTATGTTCAGCAGTGCAAGACAAATAAATTCTTTAAAAATCATACAATGTGATTTCCTGAATCTTATTTTAATTCTGTCTCTCAGAGTGGGAATGCACCTACAATGTGAATTTCAGACCCCTCCATGATTTCTAAGTGGGAGAACTTTCAAAATTGCAGGGTGTTCAAATACTTCTGTTCCTCACTGTACGTGCAGATAATACAATCAATAGAGTCAAAATTAGTTCAAAATAAATAAATTGAATTAAAGATGTTCTAGTGCCAAAGCTCATAGATAAATGCCACAGATTCTTAAAGGTCCATTTTATCCATGCAAATCACCCCGTGCACGTGCATGACTTTTCACCACACACCACACCCACCAGGTGGTATGTGACCCCTTGTTTGCACAAGAAAGTCAATGCACACTTTCTGGATCCCAATATACTCCTAAGGAATGCCAAGAAACCTTCACTTATCCAGATCCTTCATTGAGATGTTTCACCCCCTCCAGGGACACTCCATCCATCCAATGGTCTCACATGGATTCACAGTGCAGCCCAAACCATGACAAGGTAAAGTAAGGGTACTCTCATAGTGTTTACCGTTAATTAAAATAGAGCAAGTTAAAAACAACATATGCACTTACAAAAATACAGTGGTGTATATAGTAACTTTGGTATATAGCTACCAAAGCCGTGGAATGCCACTGTGCATTCCAGTGTGCATTTCCAGCAAAGCGGAAGTGATGTACCAGTGATCCCACCCTACGCGTTTCATCACCAATGTGCAATATCTTCAGGAGCTTGTGTATATATATATATATATATATATATATATATATATATATATACAGTCAGGTTCATAAATATTGTGACATTGACACAATTCTAACATTTTTGGCTCTATACACCACCACAATGGATTTGAAATGAAACGAACAAGATGTGCTTTAACTGCAGACTGTCAGCTTTAATTTGAGGGTATTTACATCCAAATCAGGTGAACGGTGTAGGAATTACAACAGTTTGCATATGTGCCTCCCACTTGTTAAGGGACCAAAAGTAATGGGACAATTGGCTTCTCAGCTGTTCCATGGCCAGGTGTGTGTTATTCCCTCATTATCCCAATTACAATGAGCAGATAAAAGGTCCAGAGTTCATTTCACTATCAGTGAAGCAAGCCATCATTAAGCTGAAAAAAACAAAACAAACCCATCAGAGAGATAGCAAAAACATTAGGCGTGGCCAAAACAACTGTTTGGAACATTCTTAAAAAGAAGGAACGCACCGGTGAGCTCAGCAACACCAAAAAACCCAGAAGACCACAGAAAACAACTGAATTCTTTCCCTGGTGAAGAAAACACCCTTCACAACAGTTGGCCAGATATTTATGGACCTGACTGTATATATATTAGTGCTGTCATAACACTTTCCACAGCAAAACCCTATTTCTTTTGGGTACAGACAGCTGGTGCATTCACTGGTAACTATATGGTTCATGCATGGATGTTATTCTTTTGACTCATGATTGAGCCTGAGACCCACACCATGTCTGCAAGGCCAGGGTAGATTCTATCTACCCTGTGAAAGGAAAGATCTGCATACTTACCTATTATGAAGGTGCTCCAGTCCCATCACATGATGGGATCCCAGCTCCGGCTTCACTGTAGAGGAGGGACCGCTGACAATGGATACCCCATATTAAGACTATGAGTGGCTTCATTGTCCAGGTTCTGCAGCTGTTGTTAGCAAGCTCTCGTATTCACTGAGCCAGCGTTGGGACCTGATCATTTGATCGGACTGGGGTGCCCTCAGCATAGGTAAGTATACAGATCTTTACAGGCTAGACAGAATAGGCTTAGAATGCTGGTGGGAGAAGATTTAAGTATAGTTAGTATTTGACTGAACTTCCACTTTAATATTTTTTCTTTCATTCTTCAAGATATATTTTCATTATTGGCTATCACTGTTGGCTATGCTGTTATGCGGTTTATTTCTCTTGTTCTTACAAGTGTTGTATTGTTCCTTCTATACTTGATGGTCTGTTGTTTTCTTGATACCTCATTTCACTGGTTAAGGCCTATAGTTCTTAGGTACAGTTTTACCTTTTGAGGTTCTTTCTGTCCTGGTTTGTAGTTCCAAACTCTTGGTGCTCTTTTTCTTAGTTAAAAAAATCGTTTTTGGTTGGCCTCTTTCCATCTAGTCTTCTATTCAGACTTCATAACCATTGATACTCTGTGAAAGATGATTTCTGCATTGACTATCTACAATTCCTGTGTCCTTGAAAGGATAATAAATAAAATAAGATTTTGTACTATATACCATGAAATTGTTATGTCCATTGGGGGACACAGGTCCACCCCTCTGTGTTATTGGCCTTATGTACGGCTTGCTCAAAAACTGAGGCTTGGCGATTGGAGGCTGGATTAATGCTTTTTGTTTGCCAATGTCCCAACCTACTGAAGGCAACAGTATAATCCAAATGTATATGGCTATCTACAATTTCGATGTCCCTCAACAGACATGAAAAACATTTTTTATAATAAATACAAAGATCTTATATTTTGTATGGAGGAGGGAGGGTTAAAATTTTTCAGTTTTTTTCTGCCCATCTTAATTTCATTAGGTAAATTTCCCTTCAATTCCTGTCCTGTAGACACAACAGGATAAAAGAGGATATATTTCCAATGTGATATTTTCTTTAAGACTATTGTGACAGGAACAAGTATCCCCATTGAAAGTTTTCCCCTCTATTCCTGTTCTGTTGACAACCCAAAATTTTGGATTTACACTTACTTTCATTCATGGAGACATTTGTAATCAGGATGATTAGAGAGAGTGAATCTCCATAATGGGGGCACAGACAACAATAAATACCTGACAGGGGTTTAAAGCCCCAATCTGCAAATAAGGACCTCAAAATGTAGCATGATACTCACAACTGGTTTAAATGATACTTTCAGTTTCTCCATGAACCCAACCTATGTTGGAAATGTAAACTTTGGTTGCTCTGATCTCTATTTTCCAAAAATATACTGGTATGGTGATTGACTTCCTCACAAAAGTGCCCTTAGTGTAAGTACTAATGATGTAGAGATTTTAGATGGTGAGCTACTGGGGACAGGGACTGGTGTGAATGTTTCTACTTAAGCTGGCAATACATGGATTGAAATTCGGCTGGTTCAGCAGGGTCTGGAAGAATTTAGATCCATGTACGGGATGTGGATCGACTTCTGTACAACTTCCCTGTTGGATTTTCTCAGCTTGATCAGCTCCGCAGGCTGAAGCATACAAAGCTGATCAGTGTATTCTGATGGCAGGGAAGTCTCCTGGCTGTCAAAATACAATAGCTCAGCGGGGAGGATTCCCCCATCCACACTGAGTGTGTGGATAAGGGAATCAAATCAGTTTTTTCATTCAACCTGCTGGCTGAACTAAAAAAACTGACTCATTTATGGGCTGCCTTGCTCTATAGACTGCTGTGTAATATGTCAGTGCTGTAAAGATACTGTAAAATAAATATCTCCTCAAAGTTTATCCTTCCCAGTGCTATCCCCAAACCTCATACACAAATAAACATATATTTACAAGATCACACATACATAATCCCCACAAGTCAGCAATATGTCAAGAACGCAAAAGCACAGAAAAAAAATAATTTAATAACCTAAAACACATAGTCAAAAATAAATATAACCTGCAATTTCAGAACACATTTAAACAGTCTGTGTGAAGGAGACTTTGTGCTCTTACTGTCAGCTGCTAACTTTAGTTACCTAAAGGCAATTATTAAAGACTGTTAGATTATGGTTTCTAAATTTACTCAATCATTTAAAAGTATAACATTCAATGGCAAAAAATAATTGGTAAAAGAAAAAATACAGTACATTTTTAAGAAGCAAATATGTTTTAGTGGTTATAGCAGTGTTTACCTTAAAGTCATTTTTTATGTGACTTGCAATTTTACAAGCTGCTTCTTACTTTTTTTTGCTATTTTATTATGTAGAGATATGCGGATTAGACTCTAGAGCAGTGATCTCCAAATTGTGGCCCATGGGCCAGATGCGGCCCTTTGCTTACCCTTATCTGGCCCTTCGGGGCTATTCCTCCATCAACAGTGGGGCATAATTCCTGCCACCAACACGAATGATGGGACACTATTCCTCCCACTAATATTAATGATGGGGCGCTATTCCTCCCACTAATATTAATAATGCAACAGTATTCCTCCCACTGAAACCAACAATGGGGCAGTATTCCTCCCAATGCCTCCAACAATGGGGCACTAAGTCTTCAACTGATACCAATCATGGAGAATTACTCCACCTCCTACTGACCACCAACCCTAAGGTAATGTTTAATCTCATTGATGCTGGGTCAGGGACATTTGCTACCCCCGCTGGCCACAATCCGGCCCCCTGAAAGTCTGAAGGACAGTAAACTGGCCCTTTGTTTGAAAAGTTTGGAGACCCCTGCACTAGAGGCAAGGTAGATCAGTTACTGCTACAATGACCTTAATATTTACCAACTGGAATGGAACGCCATTAAAAACTATTTTCTCTTGCTTAGTTATCTCTAAGGCCTCATGCACAATGAGCCTAAAAAACACCGCTTTTACAGGGGTTTGGCTTTTTTTCAACCTGTAAAAGCACCTCTATGTTAGCCTATATGTTCATGTGCACACAAGCATTTACATGTATGTAAGAAGAGAAGCATTTACAGGCTAAGAAAAAAAAATCAGCAACACATTCAGAGAGGAGCTGAAGAGCTGAAGAGCAGCAATAAAGAGTAGATGCACCTAAACACTAGCAGTGCCTAAACGTGCCTAAGCGCTAGCTGCATCTAAACTTGCCTAAATGCTAGCTGTGTCTAGCATTTGGGCATTAATGCATTCCAAAGGCCAGAATAAATTAATGTTCTTGTCAATGGAATCCATTTACGTGCAAATGCTTGAGTGCCTAACTGCTCCTAAATGAGCATTCAATACGTGACCTTAGGCACATTTTTTTAAGCTGCTTTTTCCTACTAAAGTAATAAGTAAAAAGCATTCAAAGGATAAAATCAAATTCCTTGTATACATGAGGCCTAATTCTTGGCATATTGCTTTCGAAGGGTTGATGGGGATGCTGGAAATCTTAGTTGTATTATTTATGCCACATACCACTGTCAGCTTTGATCTTCCGACCCAGCTGTTGTGAGTTCCACTGCTCATACAATGATAATAGGATTGGTTGGTTCTTCAACTCCTCCATCCACAAAATGTCTTGTTTTCCTTTCACTGAATACAAGGCTTTTCCTTACAGGACAAAGGGACAAAGAGGTGGATGAAGTTCAGGATCTCACTTTCCCCACTCAGGAAGCTTTGAATCCAGTGTTGGATTACCAAGTAGGCAGAAACGGCACCAGTCAATGGGCCCCACATCATTTAAGGGCCCAGCGACAACGGATCAAAATAATATTGATTTGATATTGAAAGAAAATTACAATGAAGCTTTCTAAATTGTTTACAGAAGATAGAAAAAATTAACCAACTCAAAGAAATTAAAACCTTACATTAAAGACTCTATAGAAAAAAATACTGTGTTAAAGTGTTGTAAATGTAGAATGTTTTTCCCTAATGCATTCTCTACACTAAGGTTAAAAAAAACTTCTGCATGCAGCTCCACCCCCCCCCCCCCCCCCCACCTACTGTTTGCCAGCCTCCTGAAGTGAAATTTACTGACAGGACACCAAAAAATTTACTGACAGCACCAATTTGTCTACTGACACAACCCATAGGATTTACTGACAGAGACAATTTTTTACTGACACTTCAAAAAAAGTACACAAAATGACCATTTTCAGTGCAAAACAGTGCAAATATAAATATTTAGGCTACAAACATGTAGCTAGTGCTATTAACAATGTGTTTAGGTATAACAAAAGGCAAAAAATATAATTCTCTATATACATGAAGGTCGGGTTAATATAATTCAACGGTTTTGTCACCTGCATCCATCTGGAGAGATTTGTCTTCAATTTCAGTTCCATAGCCAATTAGCGACCACAGAAAGTGAGGGGAAATACCAGGTAGCCACCAGGATCAATAGAATAGAGGTCCCCTCAATTTCTGTTCTGGATTTAGTGATAATGGTAAATAAAGGGTGAATCTCCCCAGCTGGAGCACAGAGACATCAATAAGCAGCGTGACTACGGACATCATGAACACCACCATATGTTATGCTGAACAATTTTTTGCACCACAGACACTTTGCATTTTGTGTGGAATCATCATCTGCTGATAACCAGTATTTGAACTGCAGATCTGTTAGCCATGAGACTGAGGGGCAATACCTCAGTTTCTTGCATTTTGTTGCCAGGTGGTTCAGGCATTGCCCCTTCCATACGTTCCGTTCGTAAAGTGCAACTACACTGTAACCTGAAATACACACCCTGAACTGTTATGTTACCAAAAGCAGCTGTTAAATGTGTCAAACTTTAAACTGAAATCAAAGAGCCCTTTCAAATCTTGTCACAATTCTCTGGGCAAACTGTGGCCAAACCAGCCCAGATTGAGCCCTCTTAAAGGATATTTTCACCTTTAGGAACACGTTACATATTCCACCTATTTTTAGGGTGGAACACGTAACATGTTCCCAATGCTGCAGCCACTGCCCGCTGTGGAGAAGAGGGGGCGATTGGCCCTTGCAGCCTAACATGGCCAATATATTAAAATCTCCACTGCAAAATGACCCCTTTAGTGTCTTGCACAAATAACTACTGACCCCCAAAAGACTAAACCAGACCTAGAGTACTGAAAGCACAATCGTGAAACTCGTACTCATTCCTGTTCAATTGTAGCTCATTAAGCACACTGACAATAATTCATGAGCTCACAGCAATAGTTGAAAGTCAGCTATCTCTGGTATATGCATACAGCTTGGAACCATTGAAAGATGTGCACATTGCCTGGGAAACTCAATAGTGGCATACAATCTTGGATAGGTTGAGCAAAGCAGACCTCATTGTAGAGTTACAGCTAGGCTGTCACATGGTAACTGAGTTTGATTGGAATCAGCAGGATAATGATATAATGCCCATAAACTGAGGCCATTGTCTTGTAAAGTACATGCAGGGCTTAGACAGCTGTTATCTGTTTTGGTGGACCCAGGGACTGAGCCCTTAGTACTGCACACTCAAGGGATCACCTTAACTAGATCACAGTCACTGTGTGGGTGGTGCTCCAGCTCTTGAGTCCTGGCCACCCCATGACTCAATTTGTAAAAGGTGTTAAGCAGCGCCATGATTTCACTGCATCCATACCAACCAGCCCCTTTCCCTGATACCCTGGCAGAGCACAGCCAACATCGGAACTGCGCATGCAGTTCTGGCACTGGTACTTTCTGTGTCGGTATCACTCTTTGGTATCTGTCTCCTTCTGAGCAGCGTGATTAAACAGTGATGGGGGAAGATGGCACGATGTTGACCACTCTAGCTCAGCATCCACAGCACCTATCAAAATAGGTCAAAATGCTAAATGCTCTTTAAACCCTCTAGTGAGACTGTTTTGTTAAACCCTAATACCTTAAAATGCAAAACCTATCTACTGCATTTTTGGAAAACTTGATTATGCAAATTATCTTCTCTTGTTTTGATACTTTTTCCAAAAAAACTTAGTAGATTAGCTTTTTCTTAGAAGAAACCCCTAAATGTTTAATAAAGCATTACAGTCAAACCATATGGTCTTTAAACCTAGAATTATTGGTTCTAACATTCTTGTATGTATGAATATACTGTATGTTTATACACTATATTGCCAAAAGTATTGGGACACCTGCCTTTACATGCACATGAACTTTAATGGCCTCCAAGTCTTAGTCCATAGGGGTCAATATTGAGTTGGCCTACCCTTTGCAGATATAGTAGCTTCAACTCTTCTGGGAATTCCATTCCATAAAGCTCTCTACGCAGTGTTGTTGCTAATATGAAGGCCACACGAAGTTTGGAGGTCTATAGCTATTGACTCTACAGATAGTTGATGACCTGCTCATTGTGCGCTTCAGCATACGCTGACCACGCTCTGTCATTTTACGTGGCCTACCACTTCGGTGCTGAGTTGCTGTTGTTCCCAGTTCAAAGTTTCTACTTTGTTATAATACCATATACAGTGTATATATATATATCGTCTAAATTATATGGTTTTAGAATAGACTGATACATATATTCATATATTGTAGCACATAGTTTGTCTTTGTTCAGAAGAAATGTTGCATTTGCATTTTTCTTAGCTTTTCTCCGAATGGAAAGCTAACCACAAATTATAAATGGAAAACTTGATTTCAACTTGTAGAGTAGCTGCCACACAGTAACATGAAGAACATGCTGAAGCTGGTCTTCAATAGCTCAACGGGTAATCTAAAAGTTTTACATTTACTGCACATTTGTCCTGTTGTAACATGATAATACAGTATAGATTTACATACAACTTATGGTTGTAGATGTTAAACTTTTATTATGTGGGTTTGGTGTGACTAATGGTTTTGGGAATTATAAGGATCATATACTGGGTGGAAAAGTGTTTTGAGAAATGGGCATCCCAAAAGGGAGGTGCAGCAGTCAAGTTCCATGTCTGCTTCAAAGTGCAAAGCATCTTCAAAAGGTTTCTGTTTTCATTTTGTAGAATGGGTGTTAACTTTAGTTATGCTAATAGTTGTTCGGTAAGGGCTCCAACTCCAACTGATTCACTCAGAATTGTAGTGCAAAAAGCACCGATCATGTGCAAAGGGCAGTTACTCATAACTACCAAATGAAGAGCATATTTCAGTGATTTTGCTATGGGTTAATGTGCTTTGTAGAAGGACAATGTTGCATGCAGTGCTTTATTGAATGTTTTGAAAAGGATACTGCTAGATGCCTCCGTACAGTTATAAAAGCCCACCATAGCCTCAGCTTTGTTCAATTTACACCACGAATATACACTGAATGATTTTGTAAGATTATGAGAAGTCATTACGGCTTGGTTCACACTAATGTGAATCCAAAGTCGCACGATTTCCAGTGTCAATTCCTGTCACTTAAGTCTCATAAAAGTAGCGTAGGAACCTTTTCAAAGTCGCTGTCACTTTAAGTTGCACAGACCGAAAGAGGTGCCATTGAAATCAATGTTCTGCGACTTGCCATGCGACTTTATGTGTCCAAACTCGCATGACAAGTCACACTAGTGTGAATGGAGGACTAGTACAATCCCATTATTATGTTTCTCTTTTGGCAAAAGAAGTTCATGTAGGTTAGTGTGCCACTCCAAGATTTTGGTAGATTGTCAGGCATCACAGTAATTAAAGTGTATCTATGGGTAAAATGTAAAATCATATAAATAAGATAAGATAAAATCAAATCATTAACCTGAACAATCTTGGAATTTTTTACACTTACTTTGTGAGGATCCCCACACGTTTACTTCCTTGAATTCTGTGACAAGTATTCACGATGCTCCTGGAGTAGACACTGTTGTGTCACACATTTCACAGAGCCTGCCTTCTGAACACAGAGGTGCTGAGAGTTTCAGGAGGTGGAGACAGCACAGGAATTACTGTGTGCAGATAGCAAGATACCATAGGATATGTAGTCCTAAGAAAGTGAAAGTAAACAGAATAGTGATGTCCTTGATTTTTGAGTCGAATGTAAGTTCGACTCAAACAACGGCCGTTCGTGTGTTCGATGAACATATGAATAGTAAGAGCATTCAGCGGGCTACTCTCCCACCACGCCCTACAATGCACTGCGCTCTGACAGGTCAGGTGCAATGCTTTGGTCAATCACAGCACTATTGGGCAGGGCTAGCGGTGATATCACTGCTAGCTCCACCCAATTGTTCACATTTAACCAGCAAATGTCAGATATTGGCAGGTGCGGATGCATCGGTGGGTGTCGTTTTTTTTTTTATTTTGGCAAGACGGCGTTGTTGTAACAATGCTGGATGCTGTGATTGACAATGGATTACAACGATGGAACCATTTTTTTTGGCTTTTTTTTTAAATAAAGGACTTGTCAAAAACTGTTGTGTTTTTATTCACATTTTACACTTTTTTGGTGAATGGGTAGGGATACTATGTACCCCATACTCATTCACAAGGGGGGGCAGGATCTGGGGGCCCCCTTCTTAAAGGGGGCTTCCAGATTCCGATAAGTCACCCCTTCAGACCCCACAACCATAGCCCAGGGTTGTGAGGAAGAGGCCCTTGTGCTCATAAACAAGGTGACAAGGTGCCTTGGGGGGGAGCCCCCCTACCCCAGAGCACCCCTCATGTTGAGGGCATGTGCCTGGTATGGTTCAGGAGGGGGGTGCTCGCTCGTCCCCCCCCCCTTTCCTGTGCTTGGAACAAGGGTCTAGTAGGAATTTAGGGGAGACCCCATGCTTTTTTCCCCCCATTTACTGGGGATGGGGTTCCCCTTAAACGTCCTGCCAGGCCTAAAGGGCCTGATATGGCTTTTAGAGGGAACCCCATGCACATTCCCCCCATATTTGGGATGTGGAGTTCTCCTTAAAAGTCCTACCAGGCCTAAAAGGCCGGGTATGGCTTTTAGGGGGAACCCTACACATTACAAAAAAAAATTACTATGGAGTCCCTGAGTCCCTCCTAACCTTCCTACCAGACCTAAAGGGGCTGGTATAGATTGGGCGGGAACCCAGGCTGTTCTGCTGCAGCAGGTTCTATACATTCTACAGATGTGCAACTTTACAGGTAGTTTAAGGGGACCCCCCAAAGCATGATATTTAAATGAATTTTTCTTTTTCTTTTTTTTTAAATTTAAGTAATGAAAAATGACTGCCCCTTTAAAAACAGTACTTTTTGAAAAATGTTTTCACTGATTCATGTCCCTCAGGGCTGTACTCGAGGCCCCATACTCCTTTTATAGCCAATAACTTGCATATAAGCCTTCAAGACTTCAAAACTTTTGAATTTACAAGTTCGAGTGTCATAGAGTATTAAGTTCAAAGTTTGTGTCGAACTTTCATTAGGTTCGAATGCTCGGCCGCGAACCAAACAGGGGGGGGGGTGTTTGGCCCATCACTACAACAGAAGAGAAGCTGCAAAGCATGCATGGAAACCAGGAAGTTGCAGAAAGAGCTGGCCAGCAGACAGGCAGGACTCACAACTTGAAAAGAGATTTTTCAAGTGATCTTATATTGGATTGTCAAATATAACTATTGTTTGTATTGCTATTACATTGCTGATGGTCTAAAATGAAAATGTATGCTGTGACCATAGGTTTCCTTTGGGAATTTAACAATCTTCTCTTGCAGCTTTTTATTGGTTTTGGTTCAGATCTTTTGGGACACTACCAGCCTGGAGTTTGCATGTTTTCTCAATGTTTGTTTGAATTTCCTTCCACACTTGAGAAACACATAGTAGGTTTAATTGGCTGCTTCCCAAACTGGTCCTGCTGTATTCTATACTGATGTTAGATGAGTTGTGAGCTTTTTTTAGGACAATGACTGATGAATAGTTTTATAACTTGCTATAAAAAATATGAGCTACATAGGCATCGGCATGGGAATAATCAAGGATAATTGCTAAAGCAATAAAAACTGCATAGCAAACTTAAAAAAAAAACATAAAAAATATTCTTTGTAAATTGTTTTATAATCATGACTGCCACCAGGTATGCAACTATTATTATTATTATTATTATACAGTATTTATAAAGCGCCAATAGTTCGCTCAGCGCTGTACATTACAGAGGGGAACAGAACATGTGACAGAACAATACCAATACAATGCAAAACATGAGGGGATCGAGGGCCCTGCTCTTTCGAGCTTACAATCTAGGAGTGATACTGTGATACTGATAGATATTGTGATACCATTCACCATTTGTCTTTTGTGTCACTGTAGATGTATGATACAACTTGCTATGTAGAAGTTCTCCTGCTTTTAGTTCACAGTGTATAGTACAGCCTTTCTCAACCAGGGGGCCCAGGCAACCTGTGGTGCCTTGAGGTTTCTTCAGGGGTGCCTTGGCAAATGTTTAAAAATTGCCTAAAACCTGTATACAAGCCAGTGGGTGGAACACAAAGCCACAGGTTTTCATTGTGCACCATTACAACCTTCTAGCTGCTGGCGTCCTGACAACCAACAACGTCATCAGTTGATAAGGAGGATATCAACTGCCCGTACAGCATCCTAGCTTGACTCTCCCCTGCCCTCTCTCCATCAGTGCTGGGGTCACATTAGCTCAGTGATGGATAAAAACTGAGGGAGAAGAGAAACATTGGAATACTAGTCAATAGCAGTGTGCAAAAGTGTATTTGCTTTGGAAGAATAAATCACCTCTTTTGTTGGGTGTCCTACATGTGTGGATGTTGCTGCATTATATAAAACTATTAGAATAATTTTTCACATTTTAGAATGGGGTGCCTCGAGACTGTCCATATTTTTAAAGGGTGCCTTGACTGAAAAAAGGTTGAGAAAAGCTATTATATACACTGCTCAAAAAAATTAAACGAACACTTTTTACTCTGAGTATCACATCAAATCAATTAAACTCCTGGAGAAGCCATGGAGAACGTTATGCTGCCTGTAACATCATTCAGCATGATCGTTTTGGTGGTGGGTCAGTGATGGTTTGGGGAGGCATATCCATGGAGGGATGCACAGACCTCTATAGGCTAGACAATGGCACCCTGAGTGCCATTAGGTATTGGGATGAAATCTTTGGACCCATTGCCAGACCCTATGCTGGTGCAGTGGGTCCTGGGTTCCTCCTGGTGCACGACAATGCCCGGCCTCATGCGGCGAGAGTATGCAGGCAGTTCCTAGAGGATGAAGGAATTGATACCAATGAATGGCCCCCATGCTCGCTTGACTTAAATCCAATAGAAAACCTCTGGGATGTCATGGTTCCCTTCATCCGACGCCACCAGGTTGCAACTCAGACTGTCCAGGAACTCAGTAATGCCCTGGTCCAGATCTGGGAGGTAATACCCTTAGGACGCCATCCTTCATCTCATTAGGAGCATGCCCCGACATTGTCAGGCATGCATACAAACACATGGGGGCCATACAAACTACTGAGTACCACTTTGAGTTGCTGCAATGACATTTCAACAAAATGGACTAGCCTGCTGCATAATTTTTTCACTTTGATTTTCAGGGTGTCTTTGAATTCAGTCCTCTGTAGATTGATCATTTTCATTTCCATCAAAGGATGGGGCATCCTTATGTTCCTAACACATTACCCAGTCCATATCAGTATAGATATCCAGCATGATATTTTTCCCCATTGAGATCTGATGTGTTTTCAAAGTGTTCCTTTAAATTTTTTTGACCAGTGTACAACAGCATATGTTTATGCACAAAAGGTTGATTCCAGTAAAAAAAATGATACATTCCTGGCCCAAAATGTGACCATTGTAGCCCCCTCAATAGTGATGGGGTTAAATATCCCCGCCTCTGGATCCAGAAGGATGCACAGAAAAGGCAGGAGGGATTTTATTTTAAGGGCTGAGCTTGCCCCCCTCTTCTCTTTTCCTTAATGAAAACAGTCTGCATTAGACTGAGTTAGGAGACAGGCTATCTCAGCAGTAGAGTCTGCAGGAAATTACAAGCTTGGGACACAACAGTAAGTTACCAAACTCTCCCTCCTCTAACTTGTTGCCTATAACAAATCACACGGCCATAGTGAAAGTCCTAAGTGTATACGTTTAGCTGCATTTTTTTTTTCTTCTTAATTTTTCACTTACGCGTCCTGAGACACAGCTGGCGTGTAGCTTGCAGGCAATTTTCTTTACGATCTGGAATTTAAGAGCAGTTGGTAAGAAGCCTTTTAGAGGTATACTTTTAACCTTTTTAGGAAATCCTTGGGCGCATAAAGAGTGTTAATATCCACAATATTTTATAAACAGTATTAATGTAACTAACTATATTCTGCATACTTTTATATGTGAAAGCACCAGTTAATTATTATTTAGTTTCAGTGTCTGTTATAGTTAATGCTGGTATATAATGTGTTTATATTCTCCCCATATATTACTGTCTATAACAGTCATCTGAATTTTGTTAATTTATCTACGTGTGTTCAATTGTATTGAAGTTTGCATTGTGTTTCAATATGATCATTTCTGGGTTTAGATGCCATTTTGATGATGAAGCTATTGACCACAGCAATCGGGTTTCAGCTGTCATTTATGAAGCACAAGTTAGAAAAGCAAAGCTAACATGTATCTGAATGGTTGCTATGGCAGCAGCCATATTTGCCTTTGTTAGATCACTTATGTATTCTGTTTATAAAATGTGATTTGTGTGTTACTTAATGGTCCTCCTGGAGAGCTTTTATTTTTTGAGCAGAAAAGCTGAACTTAGAAAAAAGCAAGACCCACCTCTTGAGTTTACTAGTGTTTCCTCCAGATGTGGAACATTTTCTCCTTTCTAACCTGTGAGCCTGGGATCTGGAGTCCCTGGAGACTGAACTTTATAACAAAGAGGCAGACGGAGCCCAGATGTGGTAGGCACACACAAGGGGGCAGGTCTCCAACCTCTGCATCATGTTTTAAGGGATAGTACAGGATTTGCTGCTGCTCTTTATGTACTTCATTTTTTTGGCTCAGTATAAAATGTTTTTAACATTACAAAAAAAAAAAAAAAAGATATATAGACTTTGACATCTAAATTTCAGTAAAATATAGCTACAGTACATCCTATGTTTTTTTACTTTGATTTTAAGAACAATAGGTACTGCAAGGGTTAAATGTCCTTATTTTGCACATAAATGCAGTTTGCATATATCCATTGCTGGACTAAGCCCTGGTTCACACTGATGCGAATTGTCATACAATTTGACTGTTCAAATCGCATTACAAATAGCATGCAATGATCAGCAATGGAACTGTTCTAATCTGTGCGACTCCGACTTTGTCGGAGTTGTGCTGATTAGAAAAGTATTTCCTGCACTACAATTCCTGATTTGGGGTGTGACTTGCATAGACATCTGTGCCTGAAGTTGCACAGATGTCTATGAAGTCGCAATGCCATCCAAAGTTGAAATTGTGCGACTTCAAATGAAGTCACACAATTTCAAAGTTGGATCCAGTGTGAAAGCTCACCCAGCCTCACTTGGATCCAGTGTGAAAGTTCACCCAGCCTCACTTGGATCCAGTGTGAAAGCTCACCCAGCCTCACTTGGATCCAGTGTGAAAGCTCACCCAGCCTCACTTGGATCCAGTGTGAAAGCTCACCCAGCCTCACTTGGATTCAGTGTGAAAGCTCACCCAGCCTCACTTGGATCCAATGTGAAAGCTCACCCAGCCTCACTTGGATCCAGTGTGAAAGCTCACTCAGACTCACTTGGATCCATTGTAAAAGCTCACCCAGCCTCACTTGGATCCAATGGGAAAGCTCACCCAGCCTCACTCGGATCCAGTGTGGAAGCTCACCCAGCCTCACTTGGATCCAGTGTGAAAGCTCACTCAGACTCACTTGGATCCATTGTAAAAGCTCACCCAGCCTCACTTGGATCCAATGGGAAAGCTCACCCAGCCTCACTCGGATCCAGTGTGGAAGCTCACCCAGCCTCACTTGGATCCAGTGTGAATGCTCACCCAGCCTCACTTGGAACCAGTGTGAAAGCTCACCCAGCCTCACTTGGATCCAGTGTGAAAGCTCACCCAGCCTCACTTGGATCCAGTGTGAAAGCTCACCCAGCCTCACTTGGATCCAGTGTGAAAGCTCACCCAGCCTCACTTGGATCCAGTGTGATAGCTCACCCAGCCTCACTTGATTACAGTGTGAAAGCTCTCCCAGCCTCACTTGGATCCAGTGATAGCTCACCCAGCCTCACTTGGATCCAGTGTGATAGCTCAACCATCCAGTGCGAAAGTTCCTTATTATCCAGCAGTACAAGTTTAACCCTTGCTTTATGTGAGAGGATAGTAAGAGAATATGAGAGGAGACACAACTACATAATTGTCCATGATATTGTTCTGCGTGAGTTGAGTTTATACAAATGCCAAATCTATTTTTACAACTGAGATATGTGAAATTGATTAAGGAGTCTAAAAAGCATTGTTCGTATGTATATTTGAAAAGTCTAGTTAACTTTGAACTTGCAATGCATCTAAAAACACATTGCTTTACATGGCATAAACTGCTTGTGTAGAATCTTGTAAACGTTCTTCCTATATTTACTACTTCAAATTCATGTTTGCTTTTGCCATGAAATGTGATGAAAAGATTAAAAAAAACAGATGCTTTCAGTATATATATATATATATATATATATATATAAAATGTATTATTAATATTATTATTATTGGTACTTATATAGCGCCATCAATTTACGCAGCGCTTTACATATACATTGTACATTCACGTCAGTCCCTGCCCTCGAGGAGCTTACAACCTAACTCACATTCACACATACTGGGGCCAATTTAGACAGAAACCAATTAACCTACCAACATGTCTTTTGAGTGTGGGAGGAAACCCACACAGGCACAGGGAGAACATGCAAACTCCAGGCAGGTAGTGGCATAGCATGGTGCTGCCAAGCAGAAGTGCTAACCACTAAGCCACTGTGCTGCCCCTGTACTATTTAAATATATAAAAACAGATTTTCTTTGCATATATCCATATCTGCCTTACTTTTATTCGTTCAAAGGAGGATCTGTGTTTTATGTTATTATACAGTGGGATTGATTTACTAAAGCTGGAGAGTGCAAAATCTGATACAAGTTAGAAACCAATCAGCTTCCAGGTTTTATTGTCAAAGTTTAACTGAACAAGCTGCAGTTAGAAGCTGATTGGCTACAATGCACAGCTGCACCAGATTTTTCACTCTCCAGTTTTAATCAATCCCAGTACATATTTGTTGTTATTTTAGGTACATAGTTACTGTTTTTATTCTCTGCAAAACTTGGCTTTCCAGACATGATATGTCAGCTATTGTTTTTACAGATACTGAACTTCCACAGAAAGATGGCACACTTTTTGACCTTATGTGTGCTGCTGTTCTTAACGTATTCTGTATCCCTGGCTCGATACACCACTGAACCTGAGTATGGAAGTGGAGCTGATGATGGGACAGTGATTGTTTCCAATACTCAGAGCTATGACATTGTTGGATCTACTACAGAGAACTCTGTGAAGAATGTAAATGGCACAACCACTTCCTTAAATGTCTTGGAAAATATAAAACAGTTTTTTAAGGAGTACATGCTGCTTGTAATTGTGGTAGGTTCTATGGTTGCCCTGCTTATATTTATTATGTGTGCTGCAGTGATCATGAGTCACAGACACAAAGCATCTGCTTATTATCCTTCATCTTTTGCACCAAAAGAGTATGTTAACCATGATGACAAAAATGGAGGTATTAGTGCTTTTAATGAGATTCCTGAGAAACCCCATGATGAAAAGGTTGAAGAAGTGGTAGGTTCAAGCAACCAGCTACAAGCTGATATCCTTAATGCTGCTCAGAACCTTAAGTCTCCAACCAAGGGTTGTAGTATTAAAGAGCAAAAAAATTGTGAAGGATCTCAAAAGCCTTGCGAGCTTTCCCATAAAGAAAATCCACAGGTAGCCACTAGTGAAAAGTCCCCTGAGAGTTCAAAACCCCAAGAGGAAACTTCTGGGAACAAAGTAGAGGAGGCATCACCTGGTTCACCAGAAGAAGCTAAGCCTATAGATAATTCTCAGGAGGCTCCAGCCGAACCAATAGAAGAAACTAAACCCACAAGTGATTCTCAGGAGGTAATAGCTGATCCTACACAAGAATCTCAACCTGCGGGTGACTCTCAGGAAGCCCCAGCTGAAGCTAAAGCAGAAGTCCCAAGTCCCCCAGAAGAAGTAAGTGGAAAAGAAGAAGTGAATCCCACTCCAACTGAGTGTGGAACAACAGCCAATAATCCGTGTGATAGTCAAGAATCACAGCAGGCTCCAGACACACAACCATGTGGAGTTTAATGCAGCATGACAGTATTATTATAAAGACAAGAAAACTGTTGCGCATCTGTCTTATAACAGCAGATAATCAACCTTGAAGTCAGGTATAATTTTCATGATCTAAAATGGCACTGGGAGGTAAACTGTGGTGCTTATGTTTTACAAACTATTGGAAGGCAATATCAATGGTAGTTCTGGTTTTACATTGTGAATTCTTTCTTCTAAAGTGGACAACAAAACTGATATACAAATGCAATGTAGCTCATATTGCAATGTAGAAGCATGTACAACTGTAAATGTATATCGCATTTAAAAGAAGATATGTTGCAAACTATTTGTTCCCAATATTACACTTATGTTTGTTTGCATTCATGTTCCATGCTTGTAGTACTCCGGAAGCAGGCACTGTGAAGAACTGACACTTATTTAATGAACATTCATTTCATTTAAAGGGTTATACACATCTGAAAAGCTGTACACATGTTAAAAAGTAAGCAGGTGTCCAATGGTAGCTTATGGCAGCACACAAATAATTTTGGTAAAGTGTTTGACAGTTCCCCCTTTCATAATGTCAACTTTTTTTTTACAGTAAAACACTTTTTGTAACTTCATTAAATATTTTACCAAAGAATGTATCCAGGACATCCTAATTTTGTATCTACAGGTACTCATTGTACAAAAAGACTAGTTCATATGCATTTGGTTTAATGAGATGTTCGGTAGGTGATGTTGATACTTTATCCAACCACATAAACCTCTGTTTGCAACTGAATATGTACTCATAAGCACTTATTCACAGAGGGAGTTTCCTTTTAGGTCTCGTGGAATATATATACATTGATATTTTTATTTTATTATGTATATGAGCTTTATTTAAATCCATTCCAGTTATGGTTTTCTGAAACGTCAACAAGTGAAGACCTTGGATATTTAACACAGTAACATTTTGGATTAAAAATAATAATTTAGGGAGCTAGCAAGTTGGTTGAAACTAGATAATAGTTGGTTAAGATGGCAAGTTGGGTCAAAATAGAAAATAGCTGGTTAAGATGACAAGGTAGGTCAAACTAGAATATAGCTGGTTATTGAGTGTACTGTATATTATCAGTTTACTATAGTTAATTTTTAGTATATTAATTGAAGCAGAAAACAAGAAATAAATATTTATATTTTTAACACAAGCTTTTCTAAAGCAGTGTATTTATTTACAGGCAATATTTTCAATTTTACCCAAAAATTTGGGTATGTTCAGTATATAAACAGATATGCTTGGCCACTGTTGGGGGTCAAGCAGTTAAGTGTACTTATGCAGTGTTTCAAACATACCTCTTTGGATGCTCTTAAAATGTAATGATTACATATTTTGTCTGTGCTATATCTTGCCCAGGACCAATTGTAACTTTTCACATTGTGCATACTATTCTATGTTTGGGTCAATGTAAAATAAACATAATGATTATTCTACCTGTAATAAAGCCATACTTTTTGATGAACACTCACTCACAGTTTTATAAAGGACATTCCTTGACTGCTCAGCATTTCTGCTTGGTGTGTATGAGTGTGAGGTGGAAATATGAGTGGATTGAGATGTCCATATGTGTTTAGTAAATACAAAGCCTTTAGATTTTGGGATAATTTAAATAGTGATAAACATTACACTAGAGGTTTTACAATTCCTTAATTGGCTAACGCAGACTGGAATCATTATCATGTGGCTTAAAGTGACAATAAAGCCACAGTTTTTAAGCACTTGAGCAACTGATTTAATCATTTACTGAATATACGGCTTTTTATCTTTTAATCCTTGCCTGTGTTCCAGTTTAGGCTGGTGCCATGACTGTTGCCTCAGGTTTTCAGGTGGCTCCTTTCTCTTGCAGCATCCTATGGTGTCACCTTTGCATGCAGTGACTAGAGTTGTGTCTCCATCAATGTTGCATGGATAGAAACACAGAGCCCCATGGCCTAGGATGGCATGGCAATCCTTTGCTCCGCCCTGTCCACTGTTAACTCTTACCTGTTATGACCAAATGTTCAGGCTAGCAGCAATAAGGCTAGGCTCACATCTATGCAGATTGCGGTTTCTGCGTTTTGTGTTTTTGAATACGCATTTTTAATGCTTTTTTAATGCGTTTTGTGGGGGGGGGGGGGTTGGCTAATAGAAAAGCATGACAGTTCTGTTTATGTAGTGTGACTTTGATGCTACTTTGATGTGACTTTACACTCTCTGGCACTCATGTACCATCAAAGTCGCATCACAGTAGTACAGGAACCTTTATGTGTCCAGTCACATGTTAGGGTTAGTGGCTAGGATTAGGATTGGAGTTAAGGGTAGCCCTTAACCTTAACATTTAATCCTAACCCTAGCCCTTAACCCTAACATTTAACCCTAGCCCTTAACCCTAACATTTAACCCTAATCCTAGCCCTTAACCTTAACATTTAACCCTAACCCCAGCCCTTAACCCTAACATTTAACCCGAATCCTATCCCTTAACCCTAACTTTAATATTTAACCCTAATCCTAGCCCTTAACCCTAACCCTAGCCCATAACCTGTACTTTAACATGTAATCCTTATCCTAGACCTTAATCCTAACATTTAACCCTAACCCTTAACCCTAACATTTAACTCTAATCCTAGCCCCTAACCTTAACATTTAACCCTAACCCCAGCCCTTAACCCTAACTTTAACATTTAACCCTAACCCTAGCCCTTAACCTTTACCCTAGCCCTTAACCCTAACCCTAGCCCATAACCCTAACTTTAACATTTAATACTAATCCTAGCCCTTAACCCTAACATTTAACCTTAACCCTAACATTTAACCCTAATCCTAGCCCTTAACCTTAACATTTAACCCTAACCCCAGCCCTTAACTCTAACATTTAACCCTAATCCTAGCCCTTAACCCTAACTTTAACATTTAACCCTAACCCTAGCCCTTAATCCTAACATTTAACCGTAATCGTAGCCCATAACTTTAACATTTAACCCTAACCCCTAGCCCTTAACCCTAACATTTAACCCTGATCCTACCCCTTAGGGAACCCTAACATTTAACCCTAACCATAGCCCTTAACCCTAACATGCAATTTTGGACACATAAAGGTTCCTGCAATACTGTGATTCAACTTTGATGCAACTTGAGTGCCAGAAAGTGTAAAGTTGCATCGAGCAGAACTCTCATGCTTTCCTATTAGCAACCCCCCCACGCACACAAAACACAGGAAAAACACAACACTTTGGTGCTGGTCCATTGAAGTCTATTACAGGCAAAACGTAATCTGCTGTGGAAAAAAAAGCCCCTGACCCTTTCCAAAAAACACATCGGCTCAAAGCACACAGATGTGAAGAGATCCATAAGAAACCATGTTAAATTGACTGTAAATTGCATTTCTGCAAACTGTTAAACGTACTGAAATCTGCATAAGTTAGAACCAAAGGTAAGACAACAAATGCTCTCTCAGCAGCACTAGAAGTTGTAAACTGCAAGTGCTGGGCGAAGATTTTTTTAATGCATAGTTTGCTTTAGAATGATTATTTTACTGTGCTCAATGAGCTTAAGTAAAAAACTAAAAGAGGATTTAATACTACTTTATGTCGAGTTTTACAGTATGTCAGCAGTTTAGGGTTTTTTGGTTTGAGAAACATTGGGAGTAACAATGTAACACTGTGGATGCACCAACGTTTCCTTTTAAAGAGATGTGTGCTATGGCACCAAAGAGCTTTGCAAATGTTGAAGATGTTTGTACATGGCAAATTACTTAAGAGGCTGGATAAAAACATACTGATGTTAGCACATGGTTCATCAAAGATAGCTGTATTAGCATGATACTGCCCCATCACGTACAGTGCTCAGCATAAATGAGTACACCCCTTTTGAAAAGTAAGATTTTAATCTATATCTTAATGAACACAAGAACAATTTCCAAAATTTTGACAAAACTGAGTTTTATAGAACATTTGTTTAGCTCAAAACATGAAAGTAAGGTTAATAATATAACTTAGATTACAAAATCTTCAGTTTTACTCAAATTAGGTGATGCAAAAATGAATACACCCCACAACAAAAACTACTACATCTAGTATTTTGTATTACCTCCATGATTTGTAAGGACAGCACCAAGTCTTCTAGGCATGAAATGAACAAGTTGGTGACATATTGCAACATCTTTTTCCATTCTTCAGGAACAACCTCTTTTAGAGCCTGGATGCTGGATGCAGAGTGATGCTCAACTTGAATCTTCATAATTCCCCATAGGTGTTCGATTGGGTTCAGATAAGGTCACATACTTAGTCAATAAATATCTTTCCCTCTGTTCTTCTTCAGAAATACAACAGTGACCTTAGATGTGTGTTTTGGATCATTGTCATGTGGAAAAAGTACACGGCAACCAAGGGCACGGAGTGATGGTAGCATCTTCTCTTTCAATTTAGAGCAGTACATCTGTGAATTCATACCACCAATGAAATGCAGCTCCCTAACACCAGCAGCACTCATGCTGCCCCACAGAAGGACACTGCCACCACCATGTTTCACTGTAGGCACCATACATTTTTCTTTGTACTTCTCACCTTGGCGACGCCATACAGATTTGAAGCCATCAATTGCAAAAACATTGGTCTCATCACTCAGTACAGAGTCCCACTAATCTTCTTTTTCAGCATGGGCCCTGGCAAATTCTAGGCAGGCTTTTTTGTGCATGGGTTGAAGGAGAGGCTTCCTTCATGGATGACACCCATGCATGCCACTCCTTTGCAGTGTACGCCGTATTGTGTCACGGGAAACAATCATCCCAGTTTGGCATTCTACTTCTTTAGCTAATGGCAGTGAACTTGCATGGTGATTTTCTTCAACCCTTCTCATCAGAAGACGCTCCTGTCGAGGTGTTAACTTCCGTGGACGGTCTGGACATCTCTGTGAGATGGTTGCAGTTCCATTATAGTTACATTTTTGTATCACCTTTGCTACAGTATTCTGACTGATAAGTAAAGCTTTGCTGATCTTCTTGTAGCCTTCACCTTTCTTGTGTAAACAAATTATTTTCTTTCTGAAGCCTTGTGACATTTCTTTTCCATGTGGTGTTATTGCTGAAAGCCTGAAATGGGAAGGGGTTTTCTTTGTTAAGTAACGGCCTTTTATAAATCAGTTGTCTGCTGGACGCCTGTTTAATGAATAATTAGACTCACCTGTAGTTGAATTCTTGTTAATTAGGATTTTGTTGTCTAAAATGTAGCATTGCTCCTAAGACTTTCATTGGGGTGTATTCATTTTTTGCAACATTGTCTTCAATGAATTTGTTAGGAAAAATACTTTTTTGTGTGCGCAATTAACAAAACTTGTTTGCAATCAATGACCCACATTTGTGGCAGTATTTTGTAGTAAAGTATCCCATAGAAAATGTTGATTCTGAAAAGAATTTAAAGGTTTTCTGACAAATCTGTTGAGGTGTACTCATTTATGCTGAGCACTGTATTTCCAGAGTCCTGTAGGTATGATACCATATATTGTACCTGTGTATGACACAAAGCCATTTTCTGTAGATATCTGAAAGTTGTTAATAACCTTTTTAAACTGCATAGCTGTCATATCTACTGTATGTGCACTAGATCCCACCATGTTGTAATGGACTTTATTAGCCAGATTTTGCAATGTTTTCAGATGTTTAGCTTAAGAAACTTGCTCTTTGCAAATTAATTTACGTTAAAAGGAACCTGACTTGTTTTTGAATGTGCATGCTCTGAGGTATTTACTATTTGAGTCACTGACATGATGATCACATGTGGGGATATTTAGTATCCAGGATTGTTATAGTTCCAGAGCTTGCACCTTCAAAAGCAAGTCAGCCTTGGCAGCTTCCATGTTTATATTCCAAATCAGTGGTCTCCAAACTGCAGGCGGATGCGGTCCTTTCCTTGACTTTAACTGGCCCTTGAGGCATTATTCCTGCCACTGACACCAACAATGGGGCATAATTCCTGTCACTGACACCAATGATGGGACATAATTTCTGCCACTGCCACCAGCAATGGGACATAATTCCTGGAAATGACACTAACAGGCCATTATTTCTTCCACTGACACAAAAAATGGTGCACTATTCCTCCCACTGACACCAACAATGGGGGGCCATTCCTCCAACTAACACCAACTATTTCTCCCACTATTATCAAAGATGGGGCATTGTTTTATCTCACTGGGCACAGTCTGGTCCCCCTAAAGTCTGCAGGACAGTAAAATGCCCCTTTGTTAAGAAGGTTTGGAGACCCCTGTTCTAAATCATTCCCATTTAGAATACTACATTAGCAAATATCACTTGAAAATAAATATATATATATATATATATATATATATATATATATATATATATATATATACAGTCGTGTTCAAAATAATAGCAGTCAGACATCACTAACCTGATCAAGCACTGTTTTTGGTAGAAATGATATTTCTACATGGCAAATAATTTACTGCGGTGCTCCTGTCACCGCAGAGCACCTTCCAAGTCCTCCCAAACCCCCCCTCTCTATCCTTCTCCTCCTTTGAGGCCCACTGTGTCCGACTATTCTCCCCAACCCCCCTGAAGATTGCTGTGATATACCGGCCTCCTGGATCCATATCCCGCTTCCTGGATGACTTTTTCTCCTGGCTACCCTTCTTCCTCTCCTCTGAGCTACCCACCATCATCCTTGGGGATTTCAACATCCCTGTCAATCTCGACAACCCGGACACATCCCATCTCCTCCACTTAACCTCCTCCTTTGCACTTGCACAGTGCACACAATCCACCACCCACTCCGACGGTAATATCCTTGATCTTGTCTTCTCCAACCGCTGCGCTCCCCACAACCTCACTAACACCCCCTTCCCTCTCTCTGACCACAACCTGATTACCTTCTCTATCTCCTCATCCTCCAATGCCTACCCCTCCAAATGTCACACTACTACCAGCCGTAACCTCCGCAACCTTAACCCTGCCCCCCTCCACTCTGCAGCTGATCAACTCCACGACAGCATCCTCCCCCTGTCCTGCCCCAACTTGGCTATGACTGCCTACAACAACGCGCTGTCAACAGCCCTTGACTCACTAGCGCCTTTAACCACACGCAACATCAGACCCCGACCGCTCCAGCCCTGGCAGACTGATCACACCAAAACCCTCAAACGACACAGTCGTGCCCTGGAGCGACTATGGCGCAAAACCAAATCCCAACAAGCCTTCACCCGCTACAAATCTGCCTTCCACACCTACACCTCCTCCCTCCATGCAGCCAAACAAGCCTACTTCCTGACCCTCATCAAGGCCCTCTCCTCCAATCCTCGCCGACTCTTCTCCACCTTCAACTCTCTACTCTCGCCACCCCCACCTCCACCCAGCATCTCACTCACCGCCCTTGAGATTGCCAATCACTTCAAAAACAAGATTGACACAATTCGCAAGGACATCGCCGCAACTCACACGTCCTCTCAACCCGTCCCCTCTCACTCAGCTACCCCCTCATCCCCCCTCCCCCTCGACATAACCCGCAGGGACTTCGTCGCTGCTCAAACTCCCTCCAACCCCGTTCCCCCTCACTCAGCTACCCCCTCATCACCCCTCTCCCACGGCCCCACCACTGCTCTGACCTCCACTTCCACCCCACCCTACATTCCTCATATTGAAGCCCCCCCAACACTCCACACCTTTGACCTTACTACCATCGAGGAAGTCTCCAAGGTCCTCTTTGATGCCCGCCTCACCACCTGCCCCCTCGACCCTGTTCCCTCACAACTCCTACAACCTCCTTCCCCCTCCATCGTACGCTCCCTCACCCACATCTTTAATCTCTCCCTCTCCTCCGGCACTTTCCCCTCCCCTCTGAAACATGCACACATCACCCTCATACTTAAAAAGCCCTCCCTGGACCCCAATGACCCGAACAACCTCAGACCCATCTCCCTGCTCCCATTTGTCAAGGTCCTACCTTTTCCCTGAGGTTATGTTACTCCATGTGCTGGCGTCCATCTTGGATTCTGCTGTGCATGATGGGAATCCTTTTTATGCCTTCAGGTCTCTGAGGTCCACCCCCCAGAGGGGCGTGGCTGATGACATATAAGCCTGTGGCCCGCACATGCTCTTTGCACTTGTGTCTTGTGTTTTTGTGTTACTATTACTCTGTTCTGACTCTCTTGACTCTCCTGGTATTCTGATTCGGCTTGTGACTTGACTATTCTTTGTATTCTCCTTTGATCTGACCCTCTGTTGCTGAACCCGGCTCGTGACCTGTGATTCTCGTCTGCTGTCCTGTACTGTTTTGTCCTGTTGTTGTTGACCCCGGCCTGTCTGACTACTCTTTTGTTTCTTCCACCAGCTACACGCCATTGGCGGCGGCCATTACCGCAGCTGAGGTGTCTCGGGGGCCGCGACCTGGTTCCTGGCTGCGTCAAGTCCATCCCCACCATCAGGGGCCCTGGTGAAGGGCAGCCTGGGACTTAGACTCCGCGCCCTGAGGGACTTCGGTCTGTGGGTGGTGGTTGTCGTCAGCCAGTGCGTTACATTGTTAGGCCTGCCTGTCCGTTCCTCGGCTCCTGCCCTGACAGCATTTACATCCAAACTCCTCGAGCGCCTAGTCTACACCCACCTAAGCTCTTGCCTCAACGACAACAACCTCCTCGATCCCCTACAGTCCGGCTTCCGTCCCCTACACTCCACCAAAACTGCCTTACTCAAACTCTCCAACGACCTGCTAACCGCCAAAGCTAATGGCCACTATTCAGTGCTCCTACTCCTTGACCTCTCTGCGGCCTTCGACACAGTCGACCACCACCTCCTCCTCAAAAAACTACACTCCCTTGGCCTCAGAGATTCTGCTCTCTCCTGGCTCTCATCCTACCTGTCACAACGCTCTTTCAGCGTTACCTATAATGCTACCACCTCCCCCTCTCTCCCCCTCTCTGTTGGGGACCCTCAAGGCTCCGTCCTTGGGCCCCTTCTCTTCTCCATCTACACCTTCTCCCTAGGCCAACTCATACACTCTCACGGCTTCAACTACCACCTATATGCCGACAACACACAAATCTATCTCTCAACCCTCCACCTCACCACCTCAGTCTCCGCCCGAATCACACACCTACATATCAGACTGGATGTCACTCCACTTCCTTAAACTGAACCTCTCCAAAACCAAGTTTCTTGTCTTCCCCCCAGCCTGGACACCACCCCCCATTGACTTCTCCATCACATCCAACAATGCCACCATCAAACCCGCCCCGCAGGCCAGAGTACTTGGTGTCATTCTGGACTCCAACCTATCCTTCCAGCCCCAAGTCCAATCTTTGAAAAGCTTGTGCAGACTCCACCTCCGCAACATCGCCAAAATACGCACGTTCCTAACCCCAGAAACCACTAAACAGCTCATCCACTCCCTCATCATATTATGACTTGATTACTGCAACTCCCTCCTTACTGGCCTGCCTCGCCGCTGGCTATCCCCGCTTCAGTCAATCCTAAATACGGCTGCCAGACTCATTCACCTTTCCAACCGCTCCATTTCCACCACCCCCTCTGCCAATCCCTCCACTGGCTTCCGATTGCGCAACGGATCAAATTCAAAATCCTAACACTGACGTACAAAGCCGTCCACCACACTGCCCCGAACTACATCACTGACCTAATATCCAAGTACCACCCAGCACGCACACTCCGCTCCTCACAAGACCTCCTTCTCTCTAGTTCCCTGGTCTCCTCCTCCCATGCCCGCCTCCAGGACTTCTCCAGGGTGTCACCCATCCTCTGGAACTCCCTGCCCCAACCCATCAGATTATCACCTACTCTCCTCTCCTTTAGGCGCACCCTGAAAACCCACCTCTTCAGGGAAGCCTACCCCACCCCCTGCTAACTTGTCAACCTCCTCCACTCTTCCTACCACCCCATCCCCCACAGCTATCTCCTCCTGTGCCACCATCACCTCCCTCCTAGATTGTAAGCTCAAAAGAGCAGGGCCCTCGATCCCCTCATGTTTTGCATTGTATTGTTATTGTTCTGTCACATGTTCTGTCCCCCTTTGTAATGTACAGCGCTGAGCGAACTATTGGCGCTTTATAAATACTGTATAATAATAATAATAGTAGAGTAATAGAAATCCAACAGACCCAACAGTCATAACATGCATGCTGCTGATTCTGTGTAATTGAATCACTATTGAAAGGGGGCATTTTCAAAATAATAGCAGTGTGGAGTTCTATTAATGAGGTCATTCATCCTTTGAAAAACAGGAGGCAATTATTGCCCTTATTTAAGGAAGGAAGGCAGTAAATGTTGTACATGCTGGTTACAGTGCATTTCTCTCTGAAATTCTGAGGAAAATGGGTCGTTTGAGACATTGTTCAGAAGAACAGCGTACCTTGATTAAAAAGTTGATTGGAGAGGGGAAAACATATAAAGAAGTGCAGAAAATGATAGGCTGCTCAGCTAAAATGATCGCAAATGCTTTAAAATGGCAACCAAAACCTGAAAGACGTGGAAGAAAGCGAAAAACTGCCATTCGAATGGATAGAAGAATAGCCAAAATGGCAAGGACTCAGCCAACAATCAGCTCCAGGAGGATCAAAGAAGGTATAAAGTTACCTGTGAGCACTGTTACAATTAGAAGATGCCTATGTGAAGCCAAGCTATCTCCAAGAAGCCCCCGCAAAGTCCCACTGTTAAAAATAAGACGTGCTGAAGAGGTTACAATTTGCCAAAGAGCACATTGACTGGCCTAAAGAGAAATGGTGCAACATTTTGTGGACTAATGAAAATAAGATTGTTCTTTTTGAGTCCATGCAACTGTAGCGATACCCCCGTAGGGGCTGCTTAAGTTTGTTCACTCCGCCACTCTGCTTCTCAACCCCAAGGACTGTCTCAGCCCCAACTGGCACACCTGGCAATAGTGTAAGTGCAAGGATCAATGAAAAGCACACATGTTATAATAAAACATGTAGATCAGCTTTACTGTAAGACCTCTATGGGAAGTAATAAACATTAACAACAGGTATACGTTCGGTGAATCAAGAGAACAGCAAATACTGTGACCGAAAGAAATATAACTCACTTTTACACTCAGTCTGCTTTCAGGGGATTCCAACCGTAAATAACCCCAAAAGCAGAGGAAACACTTAAATGGCAACCTGAAAGTGGATTTACCTCCTCTACATAGATTCAGCTCTATGATGTCCAAGCAGGAGGAGGGCAGAAGAATGACTCTCTATTGTGTCAAACTTCTCCCTTCTAACCCCCGACACCACAAGCCCAATAGGCAAACACTGTATCCAAATGATGCTTAATAGCTACTTTCAAGGTAAAGCTATTCCCTCCCACACCATGCAATATAGAGGCCTAAATACGCATGCGCGTGCACGTATGGCACCAGTAACTTCAGTCTGTTGGTAACAGGATGAATGTTGGGATCTTCAGCTAGCCACTTTCGTTGGTGCACTTAAACTCCTTAAACACTTAAAGTGTAATTGTAATCCAGTGGCAGTATTTGTATAGCAAAGCGAATACTGTGTCTGTTCAGCAGGGCCATCTACACAACCCAGTGCCTGGTGAATTTGAGCAAGGTATGATGCAGTATGTGTGCAGTGTTCCTGTCATCTGACAGTGGGAAAAATCCCTCTCACCAGATCCTGTGACAAAGGCCCAAACGATCGTCCTGGAAATGACAGGCTCCTCTGGTCACCTCAGGATGAGCACTTCACACTGTCAGGATGGCCTCTGTACTGTAAGCCACTTCTCTCAGTTTGGATGTTCCCTTGGCTGATGCAGATCACCAAGCATGCAGTGCACTGCCCAAAAGCATTTCTTTGCCAGGTCCAATCTCTCTGCTGCCACATGCAGTCTCCTCTCCTTAGGAGAAACCCCAAGATGGATCCATTCACTCTCCTCTCTCCAAGCATGATGGCTTTTGTAGTTCTTTTGTAATTCTATCTCCATATCAGCCTATAAGGCCATTTCTGTTCAAGACTGCATCGTCCACAATGCTTTGCAGCTGCACTTCCTGTTTGACAGAGTCCTTGTCATTGGCTCCTTTAATGGCTCTTGTAATTGGCTCTCTCACTCTCTTACAGTCTGAGAGGAGAAAGGGGGGGCTGAAATCCCTCACTGCTTTGTCTGTGTCAGGGCAAGTGTCAGGTTACACAGGAGAGGCCAGTCAGCAGATCACAGCCATGAGACAGGATTAATATCTTCTGCTACACACTCCCCCCACCAAAGAACCTTTGGTCCTCCAAAGGCAGTAACAATCCTTGACCTGGTACATGCTTGATATATACACGCGGAGAAAAACAAGTTAGTACACACAGGAAACTAAACAATTTACATTCTCATAAAATCTTGGCAGGGGAACCTCCCACCAGTTAGTAGCCTATAAGCCACCTTAATTGGACTTGCCCAGCCAGATGTGTCAGGGGGTGAGTCAGGATTTTCAACCACCAAATCTGCAGTGGAAGGATCAGGTGCTTCAAGAGTCCTTTTAGCAGTGAGAACAACCTCTTCAGAGCTCTCACCCAAAGTATCATATGTTAGTCTCTTTGGCGGGTAAATAACCCTACGCTCACGCTGTTCTTTAGGCTCTGGGGTTGCAAGCACACTGGTCTCTTCTCCCTGAATTTTAGCTTCATCCCTAACTTCCTCTTCAATGAAGGATGGGAAGTCTGCAGAGTCTGTTGCCAGCAAAGAGGACTGAGAGTCTTCCAGCTCTTCAATTGGTGGACTCTGAGGCACAAACTCAGGAGCTTCTGGCCTGAGTATCCCGGTGTCGATTACTGTGACAGGAGAAGGAGGGATAGCAGATTCAAGCATCTGAGACAACCACAGCCAATCCATTCCCATCTCTTCATCTTCGCTGTCTCCATCTTCTGCAGGCTGAAGCACAGACTGAAACCGAGTCACTGGCCGAGATCTCTGGGGGGCCTTGGATGATGACTGTGGATCTGGCTGTAGTGGCACACGAACTGCTTCAGATAGAGGCAACAAATGATTACGATGCCAAGTTTTCAGCGGGCCTGTGCTTCCCTCTGGCCGGATCTGGTACACTGGGAGTCCTGGCAGCTGTTTGCAGATGACATAGGGCTGCGATTTCCACCGGTCAGCCAATTTGTGTTTTCCAGGGACACCCAGGTTTCTCAGCAGCACCTTGTCACCCGGCTGTAAGTCCTGCACTCGTACCCGGAGGTCAAAGTTTCTTTTATTTCTCTGTCCTCGGGCATCTGAGGCAGCTTGGGCCTTGTCATAGGCAGCCTTCAGACTTTTCCTCAGGCGGTCTACATATCCTCTGTGTGAGGTTGCAGAGGTACGGTCTATGGACGTGCCAAAAGCCAAATCTACTGGCAGCCGGGCCTCCCGCCCAAACATTAGACAATAGGGAGAGTATCCTGTGGCATCGTTTGTGGTGCTGTTATAAGCATGCACGATAGCTGCTATGTGCTTGCTCCAGTGCTGCTTTTTCTCAGAAGTCAGAGTCCCAAGCATATCCAAGAGGGTTCTGTTGAATCTCTCTGGTTGAGGATCTCCCTGAGGATGGTATGGGGTGGTTCTAGACTTCCTGATGCCCAAAAGATCTAACAGTTTCTTGATGAGACTGCTTTCAAAGTCTCTCCCTTGATCAGAATGGATGCGTTGAGGTAGACCATAGTGCACAAAGAATTTTTCCACCAAGATCTTGGCCACCGTGAGCGCTTGTTGGTCTCTTGTGGGAAAAGCCTGAGCATACCTAGTGAAGTGATCAGTTACTACTAGGATATTTCCCTGTCCACTCAAATCAGGCTCCAAGCTTAGAAAATCAATGCACACCAGCTCCATGGGTCCCTGACTCTGAAGGTGGCCCATTGGGGCAGCTCGGTGAGGCAAAGTCTTCCTTTGGATGCACCTAATGCAGGAGTGACAGTAACCCTCAACTTCAGCTCGCATGCAGGGCCAGTAGAATCTGTCCCTCACCAGGTGGAAGGTCCTGTCGGGTCCTAAGTGACCATGACTATCATGCAAAGCAGTTAATACTGTCTCTCTGTGTTTTTCTGGCAGGAACAACTGCCATCTTTCTCCAGGATCTCCAGAGGGGCCCCTTCGGTAGACCACCCCTTGGTGCAACTGCAACCGATCCCACTCTCGGTGTAGTAGACGGGCTTCCTTAAGAGAGTCAGTGAGGAGCAAGTCAAGGCATTGGCTCTCCAAGGCTTTCAATGCCAAGCTACAGAGAGGGTCTTCCAACTGATCCCTTCGCAAGTCTTTCTTGGAGAGTTTTGGCAGACCTTCATCCCCGACTTGGGTGACGTTGCAGTAACATCTGGGAACACCAGCGGCTGACACTCCAAGGTCTTTGGCCCTGGATCCTCCTCCAGCTTGGTGTTCTGCTCCTTGACATAAGGCTTGTACACCTTCGGGAGTCAGCTGAGTCCATTCTTCAGTATAGTCCCTGGAACAATGAGGCCTTCTTGACAATGCATCCGCATCTTTGTTTCCAACTCCTGGTCGATATTTCAGACTGAAAGTGAATTCAGATAAGGCAGCCAGCCATCTGTGACCTGTGGCATCTAACTTCGCCGTAGTGAGGATATAGGTGAGAGGGTTATTGTCGGTCTTGATCACGAATTCAGCCCCGTACAAGTAATCTCTCAGCTTATCCACTACTGCCCACTTTAGAGCCAGAAATTCGAGCTTGTGTGTGGGATAGTTCTTCTCAGTGGGTGCCAAGCTCCGACTCACATAGGCAACAGGCCGGGGGTGCCCGTCATGCTCTTGATACAGCACCCCGCCCAACCCATCTCTGCTAGCATCAACATGCAGCTCGTATGGCTTGGTTGGGTCTGCATAGGCTAGAACTGGAGCAGTGGTTAGACTCCACTTCAGCTGTCTGAAAGCCTCTTCACACTGAGCAGTCCACTGTTCTTGAATGGACTCTCTGGGTTTCCTAGGACCTCCAGCTGATCGAACAGGTTTTGGCAGATCTGGGTCATCATCTTCCTCTCCACTCTTCAGTAGTTCGTTGAGTGGGCGAGCTGTTTTAGCGAATCCCTCAACAAATCTTCTGTAGTAGGAACAGAATCCCAGAAATGACCTAAGTTCGGTCACATTAGTAGGCCTTGGCCAGGAAGTGACGGCCTCTAGCTTCTGGGGGTCGGTGGCCACTCCATCAGCAGACACAATGTGGCCAAGGTAATTAACTGAGGGTTGATAGAACTGGCACTTCTCCAAGGATAACTTCAACCCCTCATCATGGAGTCTCTTCAGTACCTTCTCTAGACGCTCTTCGTGCTCCTCCAGAGTCTTGCCAAACACAATGATATCATCTAGGTACACCAATACCTCTATCAGGTTCATGTCTCCCACCATCTTCTCCATTAACCTCTGGAAAGTGGCTGGGGCACCGGAAAGGCCTTGTGGCATGCGGTTGAATTCAAAGAACCCCACTGGGGTAATGAAAGCGGTCTTCTCTCGGTCTTCAGGTTGCATGGGAATTTGATAGTATCCGCTCTTCAAATCCAACACGCTAAACCACTTGGCCCCTGATAGACTCTGCAAAGCGTCTTCTATTCTTGGAGTGGTGTATTGGTCAGGAATGGTCCTCCTGTTCAGCGTCCGATAATCAATACACAGCCTCAATGCACCATTCTTCTTCCGTACCACCACTATTGGAGAAGCATATGGACTCCGGGACTCGCGGATGATACCTGCCCCTTTCAACTCTGCCAGTTGCTCACGCAGGTCTTCCAAGTCCCCTAAAGGAATCCGTCGAACTCTCTCCCTGAATGGCTTATCCTCTTTAAGACGGATTCGATGTTTGGCACTTTTTGCACATCCCACATCGAATTCACTCTTGGAGAATGCAACCTTCCATCCCTGAAGCTGAGCCTTGGCCCTTTCCTTCCATTCAGGTGGAAGGGGAGTATTTTCCAGATAAAATTCCTTGGCAGGGATCCCATCTTTCTCTTCCCCCACCAAATCAGATAGTGAGACTGGGGTGGCTGGGTTAACTTGTCCCAACAACATCCGTGCTGGCATCTTCACAGGTAAGGCCGTTATGTTGCAGACACTAACTGGGATTTTTCCATGACTTCTTTGTAACACTTTAGTTGAAACAACTTCAGGAATTATCTCTACTCCCGAACCTTTCCTCTGGCCATCTGCCTCGACGACAATGAAAGGGCCTGGTTGCTTCCAGCTCAACTTGACGGACGCTTGTAAACAGGCCACTTCACCAGGCTGTAACACCTTCTCCCTTCGGTCCAAACGCCAGATCTTCCCCACTCCTTCAGCTGGAGCTTTCTGTTCTTGCACCAGGCGCTGATAGGCCTGTCTCAACAAGGGGTGCACACTTGTAGTTGAAGTGTCTGACTCCAGAACAACAGGCGTCAACAGTCTTCTGACCAGATCAGTATTGGTTCCTATAATAAGGGAACCCGTACTGACCCCTACTGGGCGAGGACAGACCACTGCTAACGTGTCAAAAGTCTCAGTTTTCCCAGCCACCGAGGGATCAAAAGTCAGCCTGACTGGTAAATAACCGTCATAGGGGAAGTTTTGAGTGCCAATGCCCCATATCTCCAGCTCTTCCAACTTCTGCAAGGGCAGGTGCTTGAGGTGCTTGTCATAGAAGTCTCGGTAGAGAAGGGTCACTTGAGCTCCAGTATCCAAAAGGGCCTTAGTGTAGATTCCCTCTACTTGGATGGAAACGACAGGAGCAGGTCCCACCAGCCTGTCTGGAAGCTTGGGGGTGGTTGGGATCTGAGTCTGTTTGGTGGCCTGAATCCGCACTACTTTCTTGTGAAAATTCTGATCTGGTTTGAGTCTCCTTTGAGTGCTGGGCATCTGGTGTGCATTGATCCTCCGCTGCTGGGCCATATGTGCCAAAGTAAATGGGGCACTGGGTCGCTCAGAGGCAACAACAGGAGCCTTCTGCAAAGGGTTGAACTTCCGCCGCTGTCTCCTCTCGTCTTTTTTTATGAAGCTCTCTACTTCAGATGGGCACCCAGTTTGCTCCTTCACCGGGGCCTTCTGAAGGTTTTTCTGCGACTTTCCAAGAGACAGCTTCTTTAATGCTCTCACCAACTCTGCAGTAAGGTCTGTCAGGTTCTCTTCATTTGAGCAATTAGCGATTAAATGGCCTTCCTCTCCACAGCGATAACACTTCTTATCGTTAGAGGAGACAACACCCCTTCCTTCCTTGATCAGAGTGGACACCGTCTACTTCACTTCCTCAAGTGATTGTTGCATATCGGCATGGGCTTCCATCACTTGTCCTACTGTTTTCTGAATTCCACAGAATGTTTGCTGTAGAGTAGTTTGCGCCTGTGCCAACTGAACTATAGCTTGTGTCAAAGTGTCAATAGAGCTGACGGGCCCTCCATCTGAGCTGGTCTCCGATGCAGACCCAGACTGTATGATGTAAGCCGTCGCGCCATGTTTAAGACCCTTGGCAGACTCAGGTATCTGTGCCTTGGCTGCAATGAGAGCTTCTTCCTCTCTAATAGCCTTTATGAATTTGGAGTAAGTGAGGAGGTCAGTTGGGCTCCTGGATCGAAGTTGTAACACAATGGGATCCAGTGGCTGGGCTCCCCTTTGCACCTGTAGCATTAAGGATTTATTGGCCTCTTCAGCTTTCATCCCACCTTTCATTAAAACTTGTTGAAGGGTTTTATCCAGCCGTGTGACATAGTTTATTAATTTCTCACCCTCCATTTGATAAGTGTGCTGAAAGAGATAGATTAATTCTGTGCAATCTTCAACTCTCCCATAAACTTCACAGAGTGCTTCTAGACACTCAGAAACTGAGCAGGTGGGTTTATCCCGTTTCAGGTTTCGAACTACATCAGAAGCTGGTGCCCGCAGGCTCTCTACCACCCTCTGTCTCTTTACCGTGTCAACCACATCCCACTCTTCCACCGCTTGGATGGCTTGATCCATCCAAGTATAAAAGTCATCTTCTCCTGAAGGTGTGGGAACTTTCCCCGAGAAGAACTGTAGTTTGCGATACTCATAATTGGTGGACCCTACTGAGTTTTTGAGAAGCCCTGTAACTAGTTTGCCAAACTCAGCCACTAGCAGAGTAGGGGATTCTTCTGAGGATGTCCCTGGCTTTGAGGTTCTGACTTCTGGGTCCAGCATGGCACTATCTTTAAGAGTTGATTGCAGAGTATTGGAAATTATCCCGGACGAGCCCCCACATGTAGCGATACCCCCGTAGGGGCTGCTTAAGTTTGTTCACTCCGCCACTCTGCTTCTCAACCCCAACTGGCACACCTGGCAATAGTGTAAGTGCAAGGATCAATGAAAAGCACACATGTTATAATAAAACATGTAGATCAGCTTTACTGTAAGACCTCTATGGGAAGTAATAAACATTAACAACAGGTATACGTTCGGTGAATCAAGAGAACAGCAAATACTGTGACCGAAAGAAATATAACTCACTTTTACACTCAGTCTGCTTTCAGGGGATTCCAACCGTAAATAACCCCAAAAGCAGAGGAAACACTTAAATGGCAACCTGAAAGTGGATTTACCTCCTCTACATAGATTCAGCTCTATGATGTCCAAGCAGGAGGAGGGCAGAAGAATGACTCTCTATTGTGTCAAACTTCTCCCTTCTAACCCCCGACACCACAAGCCCAATAGGCAAACACTGTATCCAAATGATGCTTAATAGCTACTTTCAAGGTAAAGCTATTCCCTCCCACACCATGCAATATAGAGGCCTAAATACGCATGCGCGTGCACGTATGGCACCAGTAACTTCAGTCTCTTGGTAACAGGATGAATGTTGGGATCTTCAGCTAGCCACTTTCGTTGGTGCACTTAAACTCCTTAAACACTTAAAGTGTAATTGTAATCCAGTGGCAGTATTTGTATAGCAAAGCGAATACTGTGTCTGTTCAGCAGGGCCATCTACACAACCCAGTGCCTGGTGAATTTGAGCAAGGTATGATGCAGTATGTGTGCAGTGTTCCTGTCATCTGACAGTGGGAAAAATCCCTCTCACCAGATCCTGTGACAAAGGCCCAAACGATCGTCCTGGAAATGACAGGCTCCTCTGGTCACCTCAGGATGAGCACTTCACACTGTCAGGATGGCCTCTGTACTGTAAGCCACTTCTCTCAGTTTGGATGTTCCCTTGGCTGATGCAGATCACCAAGCATGCAGTGCACTGCCCAAAAGCATTTCTTTGCCAGGTCCAATCTCTCTGCTGCCACATGCAGTCTCCTCTCCTTAGGAGAAACCCCAAGATGGATCCATTCACTCTCCTCTCTCCAAGCATGATGGCTTTTGTAGTTCTTTTGTAATTCTATCTCCATATCAGCCTATAAGGCCATTTCTGTTCAAGACTGCATCGTCCACAATGCTTTGCAGCTGCACTTCCTGTTTGACAGAGTCCTTGTCATTGGCTCCTTTAATGGCTCTTGTAATTGGCTCTCTCACTCTCTTACAGTCTGAGAGGAGAAAGGGGGGGCTGAAATCCCTCACTGCTTTGTCTGTGTCAGGGTAAGTGTCAGGTTACACAGGAGAGGCCAGTCAGCAGATCACAGCCATGAGACAGGATTAATATCTTCTGCTACACAACACAGATGTACAGTAAATATTAATTGATTCAAAGGAAAGCAAAATCTTCAAACATTTTTCAGTTTATATAGTGAATGTTTGAGTTTGTAAAGAAGAATACAAACACTGCTATTTTTTTGAACAGTCTAATATTCACTTTTCTTCAATTTTTTTAGAGGAACAACACAAATTTGATCTATTTTTCTGCATGTTTTGATTTGGAATAGAATGTGTAGTGTTCCCAATGCATTTGTGTGTATGGAAATAAAAGCTACTAGAAGGATTTTGAGCTTTATTCACTTTTTTCAACACACTGCTATTATTTTGAACACAACTGTATATATCTATCTATATATATCTATATATATATATATATATATATATATATATATATATATATATATATATATATATACAGTATATACATATTATATTATATTGCCAAACGTATTGGGACACCTGCCTTTACACACACATGAACTTTAATGGCATCCCAGTCTTAGTCCGTAGGGTTCAATATTGAGTTGGCCCACCCTTTGCAGCTATAACAGCTTTAACTCTTCTGGGAAGGCTGTCCACAAGGTGTAGGAGTGTGTCTATGGAAATGTTTGACCATTCTTCCAGAAGCGTGAGGTCAGGTATTGATGCGGGACGAGAAGGCCTAGCTTGCAGTCTCTGCTCTAATCCATCCCAAAGGTGTCCTATGGCATTGAGGTCAGTACTTTGTGCGGGTCAGTCAAGTTCCCCCCACCACAAACTCACTCATCCATGTCTTTATGGGCCCTGCTTTGTGCACTGGTGCGCATTCATGTTGGAACAGGAAGGGACCATCCCCAAACTGTTCCCGCAAAGTTGGAATCATGAAATTGTCCAAAATGTCTTGGTATGCTGATGCCTTAAGTGTTCCGTTCACTGGAACTAAGGGGCCAAGTCCAGCTACTGAAAAACAACCCCATGCCATAATCCCCCTCCACCAAACTTTACACTTGGCACAATGCAGTCAGGCAAGTACTGTTCTCCTGGCAACCGCCAAATCCAGACACGTCCATCAGATTGCCAGACAGGAAAGTGTGATTTGTCACTCCAGAGGACATGTCTTTACTGATCTAGAGTGCAGTGGTGATGTGCTTTACACCACTGCATCCGACTCTTTGCATTGCACTTGGTGATGTAAGGCTTGGATGCAGTTGCGCGGCCATGGAAACCTATTCCATGAAGCTCTCTATGCTCTGTTGTTGTGCTAATGTGAAGGTCAAACGAAGTTTGGAGGTTTTTAGCTATTGACTCTGCAGACAGTTGGCTACTTCTGCACACTGTGCACTTCAACATGCGCTGACCGTGCTCTGTCATTTTATGAGTTGCCGTTGTTCCCAGTTGCTTCCACTTTGTTATAATGCCACTAACAGTTGACCGTGGAATATTTAGTAGCAAGGAAATTTCATGGATGGACTTATTGCACAGGTGGCGACCTACCACAGTACCACACTTGAATTCACTGAGCTCCTGAGAGGGACCCATTCTTTCACAAATGTTTGTAGAAGCAGTCTGCATGCCTAGGTGCGTGGTTTTATACACCTGTGGCCTTGGAGGTGATTGGAACACCTGAATCCAATGATTTGGAGGTTTGACCCAATGCTTTTGGCAATATAGTGTGAATATATATATATATATATATATATATATATATATACATACATAATGCTAGGCTTTTTTATTTTCAGGATTTCTTTCTATTTCTTTGATAACTTAATTCAAGACTCTTGATACACTGCTGATAGATTTTTTTCTTTGGTGATTTCATTCAAGATTTCTGCTCCACTGCTTGAGCTAAATTCTAGATTTGTGTATCCTCACCAACAGCTTTGGTGGCTGTACCCAGACCATGCTGGACAGGAGGATTGCTGGGTTAGCCTGGAATGTGGAATCTTTCCAGACCTATATGTATTGTGTTAGTTAGCCAAGGAAGGCTTTCTGCATACAAAGTATGGCACAGCCTCTGGTATGACCCTTTGTTTGTAGACTAATGCAGAGAGTAAGGCAGGCTGGGCTAAAGTGCTGGGAGATAGCTCACAGTTGGTCCTGTTTTCAATTTCCCACAACTTCCATTTTTCGCACTGAGCAAGAGCTGAGGCTAAGGCAACTGAGTGCTGACATCATCCACTAGGTGGAGTGTTGCATGGGTGCTCCTTTCCCTCCATTTCAGTTTCAGAGGATATATTAAACAGCTTATGCTTCTGCTGCACCACACAGATCATCCAATCTCTGCCTACATTGACCTCTGAACACCTGTTACCCTCATTAGCATTAGATGCTTGGGTTTCTGAGTATGAAAGACCTTTCCTCACTTTTCTGCCCACAGAGTCTCTAAGCTCTCCCTGATCCCATCTCCAGCAGAGTCTAACTGCTCTCTGGGCTTTCGATTTAAAGCGAGCAAGAGGCCCCTGTACCATCTCTGATCCAGAGTCTTCAGGCTAATCCTGGTTTAACTTTTTTCAAGTCACCTGAAGATGACCCCAATTTACAAGTGATGTTTCTATTTCAATATTTTTATTAAGAAAGTTTTTGTTTTAATAATACAACAAGCTCAAGATACGCCCACGCAGGGGCAGAGCAGAACATTAACATACATAAACAGATACACCCTGCTGGCTTGTATTAGTCAAATAACAGAATGTCCAATGACATTAAGGAGGGAAGGCAAAAAGCAGAACCAAATAGTAGCAGCAGCAATCCATCATATTACCGGGAAAAAAAACTGATAGAAAAAAGGAAAAAGAAAATATAAAAACAAAGAAAAAATAAGGAAAAACGAAAGATTCAGAGAGAAAAATGGAAGAAAAGACTAGAAGAGTCACGGATCCAGGGCTAGCACAGACAATGACTATAAGAGGTCATAACTAGTAGGAGGCAGGGATGGCAGGGAATAACGTATCCAAGGTTCCCAAACCTTAAGGAATCTCGGATGAGAATCTTGAAGCACGCTAGACATCTGGTCATTGATCAACATAGCATTCATCTGGGTCTTCACCCCCTGGAAGACAACCAAAGGGGTTCTCCAAGCTTGAGCTATAGCACGTTTGGCCGAAATAAATAGGATGCCAATTTCTGCTGAGACCTGGACAGACCTAAAATTGGGCAATGCAGGAGGGCCACCCTTGCATCCCTTCGGACTGTAATACGAAATAACGTTTGTAGAAAACCAAAAGCCCTAGACCAGAAGCCTATCAATCGCGGGCACAACCACCAAATGTGCAAGACGTCCCCACGTAGACCACAGTTCCAGAAACACCTATCTCTGCCAGTCGGAATAAAGTGAGCAGTCCGAGCCGGGACCCAGTTCCACCGCAGGAGAACTTTGTAGGCTTCCTCAACAGTGATGGTATTGAAGGAACATTCCCCAGGCAAGGGATGTTTCTAACCTGTGTTAGCAGTGCATGCTATCCTGCACTTAGAGGATCATCCTGCTATTTCAGGCCTTGGGTCTTTTAGAGCTTCCACCATTGCAAACATTTTCAATACACCCCTATAATATGGCAAGACTTTTCCTTTTTGAGAGGGCTTTTATTGGCAAGTGGGCTATACCCACCATAGATGTGTTAGTAGTCCATCTTAAAAGGCGTTCCACCAGTTTGAAAACATGCTCACCTTTCAGAATTTTACTGACAAGCAGTTAGACAGTGACCTTGATTTGAAACTGTAATTTTGGGTTTAATTCCCCTCAAGAGGACCTTAATATTGCTAATAAAGGCAGTCTCTTTATTGAATTCGTAGAACAAATGTCTGAAGCATTGCTCTTCAACTGTGATAGCCTGTTGTAAATATCTAAGCTTGTTTCTTGCATGGCATTGATGTCCATTGACATGTATAGGGAACTTGGCTACATAGTATGAATCACATATGTATAGCTGCCCTAGATTAAAAAAAAGTGATTATATACCAAATATTAAACACTCAATAGTGCATTTATTTAACACAACTGTGCTCTCAATGCTCAATGCATATAAAAATAAAAGTGAAAAGGTAAAGCAAACAAAAGGTGTCCATAAAGTGTTCATCACATTATGTGATATTTCATGCTTCATAAAGTCTTCCTTATATTCTTCCGTGCACACAAACACCCAGGTGCCGCCACCTTTGACACAGACACATGCTGATGGTAGTCTTAGATCATTACTACTTGGGGATGTTAAACTTAAATCTTCACTGAGGAGCCCACTTTCTGCGGTTGCTTGGTGCCTTCCAAATGTGTAACAGAATTTGACATAGTTTCCCCTATAGTGGTTGTGGGATAGATGAGGGATGTCCTTAGAGTATTAGTACCTAGCAGTAGTATCTATTATAGAGTATTATAGAAAAGTAATACTATTGAGTATTAGTCCTCTATTAGTAGCCCCTTTCAGTTTACTTTACACACTTATGTCACAGAGTCTAATCTCTGGACAAAACCCCAGGTTGATCTCCTTAGACGAAGAAGTTCCAGATACTATATGCATGTTTTTGATGGGGAATAGGACAGGACCTTTCCCTGGGAGGACCCCTCTGGGACCTATCTAGTTTATGAGTCTGGTTCTCTGGAACACATAGTACTCTCAGTGAGGGATTCCTTCCATGGGTCAATGTTTGCGCTAGCCTTCTTTGGATATCACCTGGGTTCTGCAGGACCTTCAACGCTGGACAGGTCTGGGAACACTCCCTGTATTCACATGACCTGCCCTGAGTGCTGAGTGTCATTTGTGACTGTATGTCTATTCTATGGGTTTTGGAAATCACCCCAACAGATGACCTCTACATTAAAGGATGAGTGTCCAGCACTTGAGTGATCATGTTTTCTTGTTTGGAAGGAAGCATCTTGCACTAGGAGGCCCTATATTCTCCTTGACAATAAGCAGGATAGGTTCCCCATTTGCAGCCGAGCTGCAGTCTTCCGAGGGAGTCTCCTTAGATTCCTTTTTATCTCCTCCTGTAAGTAAAGCTACTAGTTGTTCACTCTACAGTGGAGGGTGCTATTTTCCTCAGGAGTAGGTTTTTTGATTCTAAGAATCATATGATTGGTAATGGATAAGGAAGGGCTATAGTGTAGTCTATCACAGTCTAAGTAAATAACCTCTGGGTGTGCAGTTGCAAGGACCCCCTTTCTTTTGATTCTCCTGCTTTTGTTCACCAAGCTGGGGTTTGGTATACCCTCAACCCTGCCTTTCCTTTGTGAGCGTGTAGTGATCATTCAACATTCTCTATATGCCAACTCAGTACCTCTTGATTTCTAGGAGCCTAGTGGGTCATTCCTTTAACAATTGGTATATATGAGGAATGTCATAGTCAGAACTCCTCTTTTTATGGTCCTTCCTTTCCCTGAAGCTAAAGGAGTGCTGCAGTGACCATTTGGTCGCTATCTTTGGATGGAATGGTCTTCTTATTTCCATTCCTGGGTCTTGGCCTGGTAATATTTTTGCTTGCTGACATTTGTTGGTCTATTTTACTTTTGGTTTGTGTGTTTTTTCCACCTGTTTTTTTTGGTGGATTTTCTGGATGGTCCTCCAATCCTACTGGACAGGACCCATGGTTTCTTCAGGCACTAAATTTCCCTTATTGGGGATTTTTTGGCCTATTGCAGATCCTGATGAGAATCACTGCTCTCCCTTTGATTGTGGCAGTGTCCCTGTTTTTACATGGCCCTTGCTACATCATGCCTTGATTTTAATGTTGATTCCTTCAGTTAATCTGTTGTGAAGGGTCCCTAAATCTACTGGACCTCTCAGTGGCTATTACCTATCCTAACCATCAGACTGCTTTTTGACATTCCAGACATATTAGAATTACTAAATTCCTGTGTTCCTTAATGGACAATAAAGAAAATAAGATTTAGATTTTTATACCTAATGTAAAATCTTTCCTTAAGTCCTTTTGAGAGACGCAGAAAACTCCCCCACCCCATGAACTGCTTGATCACAAAACAGAAGCACCATTGGTAGAAGTGGACTTATACAGGGCTGACTCAACTCTTATTTGCCTTAATTATAAAAATCTTAATTTAACATATGCCCTAAGCAAGGGCATATGTTAAATTAAGATTCATACAAGCAGCAAAAGACACGTGATGTTTGGATAGATTTATCAGTGACAAGCTGATCAGCAGGATGAAACTGATAAGAAACCTCCAGTTATGGGTGCCAGTATGAAGATTCAGCTTTTCTCAAGAGCACTTAAAACCTTGGTGTTCTCAGACTGAAAATGCAGTCTAAACTACGTTTCAATTAACTCCAGCAACTGGTCAGTGAAGCTACCTTTCAAACTTAGTAGCCAAAAGTAAGGTCTCTGATTAGTTTTTACACAAGTGAGCTCTTTGCCTTTTGGAGTTCCCAGGTTGCAGTTGATAAAAGCCCACACTACATGCAGACACCTTGTTTGCTGTTGTTGTACCAAAGTGGCAGTTTACTAACCTTAAGGCAACCACAGGTACACTTTAAACACTACCATAAAGTCCTGTTTCATCTGGTGTTTGTTTCAAAGGAGATCAAGTGCAGGTTAAATGCTTTTGCCAATGCACTGAAATGATTTCAGAAGTGTCCCAAATTGATGTCACGCTGATGCCATCAAACAGAGGCCCTAACCCTGCTCCCTCCACCAACTTTCAAAACATTTTCCAAGTATCATATATGATTATTCTGGGTTAGGGACACTTAAGGTAATAAAAGCAGCTAGGCAACAAAAATTAGTTATGCCTAAAATTTCTCAGAAAAGTTTTCCTTTAATTGTTGCTCAGGCATCTTTAATTCACTAAAATAAAACATTTTAGCACTTTGGATATCTAATGAGCAGTTGTCAAGTTTCTGTAATTTTCATCAGCTGTCCAACACTGACTGAAAGTTTTTCAAACAACTGTTAATGCTTAACATCAAAATACGATGCTGTTTGCCTGAGCATCACCAACAAACAAAGGACAAGTAGTTGGTAAAAACCATGTGAAATCCCCATCTTCCCCTTTCACTCAGTTTACAAGATTCCATAGTTGCTGAGGGTAAGCCAAAATAAACAGCTGGCTGAGCCAAGGCGCTTTAGTGGTGACGAGATTCTTTAAAAATCTCTGCTTTAGTTTGTCTAGGAAGTAATAAAGTCAGTCTAAAGGAATCATGGCATTTGTGCACAAGTGTTTTTTCATAATATATGTTTAACTCATTACAAGGAGAAATCTTCTGCAGCAGACAATTCTTTCCACACAAACATTTTACTTAAGGAATACAAATGTCCCTCCTACATGCAACAAACAACTAGGGTAGAAAAGAAGCATAATATGGTATATAAATTATGTGCAAATTTGTTTAGCGGTGCACCCATATACTGTATCTCTGCACTAAAAAAGCATGCTACCAAATCTGGGAAAATAGAAGTATCCCAACTACTTGCTAAGTGAGTTTTCCAATAATACATAGTTATACAGCCTGAGTAACATACAGAAACACTTTTGACAACTTCTTGGACCAAACAGATACTAAGGTAGAGAAGCACTTTTTAAACTTGCTACTTCCTGTCCAAATAGGAGGCAAGAACTGTTAATCAGTTCTGGGCTTTACTGGAGGATAATGAGGGAAAACAGTCCTTCAAAAAAGGTCTTGGGCCTGCAATAGCAAAACATAAAAAAAACAACAAATTAAAGCCTAAGTGCAGCCAAACAAAAAAAAATCAGCACAAGGGACATAATTTACAGTTAGCAGGATGTTTCTCTCCTTTTAGGTGAAATCTTTCTCTGTCCATGCCCCCTACCCCAGCAATCTTCTGACACTACAGAGCAGAACTAATGGGCATCACAGGCTCTCATCAAGCATGCCCAACTATGCCTGCCCTTTCCACCTAGCTCCTCCATTCATAGAAGCCATACTACTGCTTCTACGAATAAACAGAATCTAAAAAAGGAGAATTGGTGGATTATAGCTCCACCCCCTCCATCCTTAGATCATGTATCATCCATAGAAGCTGTAGTACAGCTTTTATAAATGGTGTTGCTGGTTGGGCATAATCTGGCACTCTTGATGAGAGCCTGTGACAGCCCCTTAGTTCTATTAACAACCCCCCCAGAGGATTACAGCAGAGGGGGGTGAGGCATGAACATAGGAAGATTTCACCTAACAGTAGGATATATACCTTGTGCTGATGTTTCTCCTAAGTTATGTTCCTCACGCTGATTTCTGTGTTTTTTATTTTGCCTACATTTAGGCTTTCATGGTTTGCTTTTATCCATACATAGCTATATCTTTAAATGCTGTGCTCGTATCTGAGATCCCACAGCCCCTCCCTGTTGCAAACATGCGCATCAGAGATGGACGCGGTTCAACCATTTTGTTAGGCATATCCATTTTCTCCCCTCATCTTTCCACCCCTCCCTCTCACTGAGAGGAGACTTCTGGCCAGTGTGTGTATGTGTACTGTTTATGGGTCACTGGCTGGGCAAGGCATTTCTAGCTCCATGCCGAGCGGTCTGCGAAAGTGTAGCCTTTCTCACCTAGGCCAGGATAAGGCCAGTGTTCCCAAGAGAATTGGAGCCTCACTGACCAAGGTGCCTGTGTAGTTTCACACCTCGTAAAACAGATAATGAGCCTTCCCAGAAGTTGAAAGAAATGCTGACCTGATGAGCCTAACCCAGTGGAGGTGACAGAATCAGATAAACTCTGTTAAACTCCATTTTTCCACTATGTATCATATCTTGGAATATGAGAGACTTACCTAAAAACAAGACATCCAGTCAGATTGGCTAGAAGCAGGCAAACAGTTTGATGGGTCATTCGAATTATCTCGGACCATCAGGGGAGCCGAAAGATAGAACTCGTGAACCGTGCAACATATAATTTCATAATTCATATCTAGATAATCCTCAGACTTGTCTGCATAATAATATACCCGCGGGTAAATTGTGGCGTGTGCGGTTGGGAAGTTATAGACCAGAATATGAATTATGAAAGATGTTAGTTCCAATTTTGGGTTCCGCCTGCTGATCCCTCCCTAAACAGAGTATTGGTCAGGTACTCAGAACCACCCCCTGCTGGGAAACTTTAAAGCAGGCTGTCAAGCCTAAGGAGAGTAGAGTTGAAGAATTCTCCAATTTTTCCATCGTAACATAGGGAGACCAAAGCACCCTCCTGCTCTGACTTGAATCTGCTAAACCCAGGACATTGGCAAGTACTTTAACCCTTTCACCTCTCTCTGATATCTCTTTACTGTGCTATGGTTCTCTGTATATTTATATATACAGTTGCAAGAAAAAGTATGTGAACCCCTTGGGATTACGTGGAGTTTTGCATGAATTGGGCATAAAATGTGCTCTGAACGTCATCTAAGTCACAACAATAGAAGAAAACAGTCTGCTGAACATAATACTACACAAACATTAGATGTTGCCATGGTTTAATTGCACATAACATGTAAACATTCACAGTGCAGGGAGGAAAAAGTATGTGAGGCCCTAGCTTAATGACTTCTCCCAGAGCTAATTGGAGCCAGGAGTGAGCCAACCTTGACTCCAATCAGTGTGATGATATTGGATGTGTTGCTGACAGCTGTCCTACCCTTAAAAAACACACACCTGTTTTGGGTTTACTGGTTTCAAGAAGCACTGTCTGATGTGAACCGTGCCTTGCAGAAAAGAGCTCTCAGAAGACCTACGATCAAGAATTGTTGACTTGCATGAAGCTGGAAAGGGTTACAAAAGTATCTCCAAAAGCCTTGATGTTCATGTGTCCACGGTAAGACAGACTGTCTACAAATGGAGAAAGTTTAGCACTGTTGCTACTCTCCCTAGGCGTGGTCGTCCTGTAAAAATGACTGCAAGAGCACAGCGCAGAATGCTGCATGAGGTAAAGAAGAATCCCAGAGTGTCAGCTAAAGACCTACAGAAATCTCTGGCACATGCTAACATTTTTGTTGACACATCTACAATAAGGAAAACATTAAACAAGAATGGAGTACATGGGAGGACACCACGGAGGAAGCCATTGCTGTCCAAAAAGAATATTGCAGCACGTTTGAAGTTTGCAAAAGAGCACCTGGATGTTCCACAGCACTACTGGCAAAATATACTGTGGACAGATGAAACCAAGATTGAGTTGTTTGGGAAGAACACACAACACTATGTGTGGAGAAAAAAAGGCACAGCACACCAACATCAAAACCTCATCCCCACTGTGAAACATGGCGGAGGGAGCATCATGGTTGGGGCTGCTTTGCTGCCTCAGGGCCTGGACGGATTGTTGTCATTGATGGGAAAATGAATTCCAGAGTTTATCAAGACATTTTGCAGGAAAACGTACGACCATCTGTCCGCCAACTGAAGCTCCGCAGAGGATGGGTGATGCAACAGGACAATGACCCAAAGCATACAAGTCATTCAACAAAACAATGGCTGCAACAGCACAGGATACGCCTTCTGGAGTGGCCCAGTCAGAGTCCTGACCTCAACCCGATTGAAATGCTGTGGCATGTCCTTAAGAGAGCGATTCACACCAGACATCCCAAGAATATTGCTACACTGAAACAGTTTTGTGAAGAGGAGTGGTCCAAAGTTACTCCAGATTGTTGTGCAGGTCTGATCTGCAACTACAGGAAACGTTTGGTTGAGGTTATTGATGCCAAAGGAGGGTCAACCAGTTATTAAGTCCAAAGGTTCACATACTTTTTCCTCCCTGCACTGTGAATGTTTACATGTTATGTGCAATTAAACCATGGCAACATCTAATGTTTGTGTAGTATTATGTTCAGCAGACTGTGTTCTTCTATTGTTGTGACTTAGATGACGTTCAGAGCACATTTTATGCCCAATTCATGCAAAACTCCACGTAATCCCAAGGGGTTCACATACTTTTTCTTGCAACTGTATATATATCTTAGTTACATCTTCTCTGTAAATATTTTATTGCACCTGTTTGACCCTTTTAGTAATAAATCTCTCTTTCTGAAAATGTTGAACTGTTTCTATAGTTCTTAATTGCAATTTACGAATCCCTGCCTTTGAAGAGATGCTACTGTTTGTTTAAACTTCTGTATAACCGGCCTGCGGACCGTTTTATACAGACGATTATTTCAATCATTATAGTGTTATAACTCTTTCTCTGTACAAAAAGAAGGTGGTGGCAGTGTGGAGGGTTAGTTGCATAATTAACTCGACCCAGTAACAATCGCTCAGGTTTCAGGTACATAGATTGTAGTCCATTAGCTGGAAAATATTTGTGCAGGGTGCAGCTGGGCGTGATATTGTTACGCACGTCACATCGCGGTTTGGATCGGCCAGTCCTTCAGTCACGGGTTTGGTGAGAAGGTCTGACGACACGATCATGACACTCCCCAGCATCTCTCTGCTCTGAGGATGGCTGGGATCTGCAATCCCACATGAGATCCCTGAACACCTACATTAAATCCCTTCCTACAAAGGCAGATTTTGAGCTTTATGTGAAACGTATTGAAAGCACATACAAACAAGAAATTTCTGATCTTAAGACATTTGTGTTCGTATAGAAGAGATTGAAAATACCGCTGACGGCCTGTGTAACGCTTTACAAACCCATGAAGAGGCCCTTAACTCCCATACAGTTCTTATACAACAGCTCATGTACCAACAAAATGATATATACCCTTGGGGACTTGCCTACATTTCTCGATGTGTTTGAGCTACCTCAGGTGTCCCTCCTGGACTGGCCCTTCTAAGTCCTAACCCCTGGCCTTCCATTTCCCTCTACTTGGCAGCGATCCAATCACAAAAATAAAAACATTCCAGATCCTCTTCCCAAAAGATCCCAGAAGGATCAACCGCTAGCTGCGTGAATTGGGAGGTTTCTCCCTTTCTCCCTCTTCCTACAGTTTTTACACATTCTGATGGTTACTCCTGTTGGATCTGTGCCTTATATTTGTGCATGTTGTTTTTGGGGTTCTGGGACTGTGGCCTGCAGCTAATCCCCAGGTTCCACCACCACTGTTTGCTGTGACAGGCAGGGACGCCTTCGGCCCTAGTCTCGGGGGCTTTCGGCCCTTCCTTTTTTTGTTTCATCCACACCCTGTCATTGCTGGGTAATGTTTATTTGTCGGGGGCGGAAGATTATTTTCTCATGCCTGTTTGAGGGTTTAATGAATACGTTTTGTAGGGGGGGTCGTCCTCATCCGAGGGTGACCTTCCTCAAGTTATCATTTACCTGTGGGAGGCCTGGGTCGGGATCGGATACATGTGCCTCTGACATTCCCCACCTAGGCCTTCGGTGTACTGCGTAGTATCACACTGTATGTTGTTTTGACAGCTCCGCCTGTCTAGTAGTTTCTCCTCACTTTTCTCTGCTCTTCCTTTCTCGGCTTTTTTTCCTTTCCACGCTAGTTCTTTATTTAATCCCCTTCTTTTCTTCCCTCTTACTTGTTTTATCTATTATATATATATATATATATATATATATATATATATATATATTTTTATTTTTTTTTTTTTTTTCTCTTCTTCTTCTCTCCTCGGGGGTTGGAGTCGGTTTGCCGGAGCTCTATCGGTGACACACTTTTTTCCTATTTGTTCTCCCACAGCCCAATATGACTCCGATTAAATTTTCCTCTATTAACTGTAGGGGCTTTAACATTCCAGAGAAGTGGAGCCAGATGCTCTACCATTTCCATAAACATGGATCGCAGATCTTGCGCCTCCAGGAGACTCATTTTCGCTCTGATGGTATCCCAGTCCTCCACAATCGTCACTATAATCAATGATATTACAGTACTAATCCACAGGCTAGGTCTAGGGGGGTGTCTGTGGCCTTTCATCATACCTTCGGCCTGGAGGTCTTGGACTCCCTAGTTTATCCAAATGGTTGCTACCTCTTCCTTAAATTGAAATACCAAGATTTTGTTTTTACAGTGGCGAATGTTTATGTTTCCAATCTAGATCAGGCTCCGTTTCTTGCGCGGTCCTCTCTAGGCTATCCGCTTTTGGGGGTCCCTGTTTCATTGTCAGAGGGGACTTCAACGTAGCTTTCTCTCCAGACTTGGACACTCCAGCGGGTAAATCTTCTCTCTCCTTATTGGTCTTATCTCAACTTAAGTCACGTTTGCATGACTTACACTTAGTGGAGGTTTGGCGCATCCAATATCCTTCGGAGCAAGACTATAGTTATTATTCCGCAGCTCATGCATCATACAGTCATATAGACTATTTCTTTGTTTCACAGTCTTTTTTAGATTGTCCGACTTATGGTCAGACCACGCCCCAATCCATCTTACGATTCAGGACCGATCATCGTCTTTGCGTCGATTTTCGTGGTGCTTGAACAATACCCTACTCAAAGATTCTCTATGCATCGTAGAGGTCGCAAAGACTATTCAGGACTTTATTCTGGACCATGGATTGGACACTACCGGCCCTGTCACTCAATTGGAGACCCTCAAATGTGTTCTTAGAGGGGTCTTATTAAGCATGGCTCTTGCTTAACATAAGCTTGAACGACGGAGATGAGTCGATTATTTTCGTTCATTGCACGTCTAGAATCGTCCCACAAACGTACATTGGACCCAGTGCTCGCGGTAGACCTATCTAAGGCTACATTCACACTAGCGTTGTGTGCAGGCGGCAGAGAGGCCTTTGGGAAGTGTTTTTACCGCTTCCCAAATGCCTCAGACAATTCTGCACATTGCAGCACATGGTGCTGTTCTAACGGGAGCGTTAGCGTCGTGTCGTGGCAAAACGGCCGCCTCTGGTCGAGTCAGGAGGCATTGAAGCCTCCTATTCTAGTCTTAACGCTCGTAGAGATTTACTCCAACTTTCAGATTCTTCCTCCCTTGTTGCAAGAGACAAAGCACGCACCACTCATTACTCCTTAGCTAACAAATGTGGCCAACACCTGGCGCGTGTACTCCACCCTCGCCCGTCCCATCGTCCGATCCAACACATCAAGGTGCCTGACAATACTAAACTCTACCACAATAAGGGAATCCGTTCTGCGTTTGAGCGTCATTCTCAACTTTATAATCTCTTCTCAGCGAATCTTGATGCTCCTCCCGTTTCCCCCCTGCCGGCGGCAAATATATTGCGGAGATGGCATTACCTGTTCTTGATGCTCAAGATGCATTGGATCTGGAGGAGCCCTTCTCAATTATAGAAATTCTTGGGGTAATTAAGGCCCTGAAAACTGGTAAGTGCCCGGGTCCAGACGTATTCACCCCACGATTTTACAAAACATTCGCTGCCCAATTGGCCCCGCTTCTGGCTCAAGCTTTTAATGTTATCGACGATGTGAATGTGCCTTCATCAGCTTTTTTTGTCCGCCACTATTTCGGTTATCCCTAAGCCGGGTAAAGACCCTTCTCATTGCGGTAGTTATCACCCAATTTCTCTACTTAAGCTAGACGTTAAGCTTTTTGCTAAACTTCTAGCGAACCGCCTTTCCCCTTTTCTACCAACCTTGATTCATCACGGCCAGGTTGGCTTTGGCCCAGGTCGCAAAGCTAGGGATAATACTTCTAAAACGATCCATCTTATCTCTTATATCAAGCAACACGGCTTAAAGACTTGCCTACTCTCATTTGACGCCGAGAAGGCGTTCAATCGTGTTGACTGGCGCTTTCTCTGTCTTACCTTGGAACAGATTGGTTTGGGTTCGCAGTTCCTCGCTCAGATTACGTCCCTCTACTCTCACCCTTCGGCGTCTGTCCTAGTCAATGGTACATTTTCTTCACCCTTCCCATTTTGAATGGCACCAGACAAGGATGTCCCCTCTCGCCTCTTCTCTTTGTTTTAGTAATGGAACCTCTTGCAAGAGCCATACGAACAAACGACTCAATCTTGGGCATCCACACTCCCTCCGCACACCACAAATTATCCTTATACACGGACGACCTTCTAGTTTACGTTCAACAGCCAGTTATCTCCCTCCCCAGTCTTTTCCACAAATTTCGTAATTTTGTTCCTTCAGTAACTTTAAACTTAATATCTCTAAAACGGTGGCCCTCAATTTTTCTTTACCAGCCCATATAATGGCAAACCTACGTCCTAACTTTTCCTTTCAATAGTGACCAAATGCTATCAAGTACCTGGGGGTCATGATTTCGGGCTATCTTAACGCTCTATATTCCCTTAATTATTTACCCTTGCTTTCACGTATCCGAAAAGATCTGGCTTCATGGGGCGCTTCAGCCCTGCCCTGGTTCGGCCGTATCAACACCCTCAAGATGGATACCTTACCTAAGCTACTGTACGTTTTTTTAGACTGTACCTATCACTGTCCCTAGGACTTTTTTCCTTTCTCTATGCTCCCTTTCGATTAGATTTGGCAACGTGTGTTTTCAAGGTTAAAACACAGGTTACTTACATACCCGAAACTCGGTGGCAGAGAGTGGGTTTACTGGACTTTGAGCTTTATTACAAAGCCAGGTTACTAGCCTGGATGCTTGATTGGTTTCCTAGACCCTTCCGAAAAGCCTCTTGTATGATTGAACAAGATCTTTCTCAGGTTGATCTTCGGGCATTACCATGGGGGTATGACCGGGACTATCGGCGGTTTTCTAGCCTGTCCCCTTTGACTTTAGCTGTAATGCGGTTGTGGTATAAACGAGGCATAATTGCTCTCTTATCTCCTGATCCCTCCCCCTTATCACCCCTATTTGATAACCCTGCTCTTCCTCAGAGGTTGGGCTCTTCCCTTATTGGACCCTTTACACACACCTCCTGGCCAGTAGCTCAAGACTATCTGCCCCCAATCGGGTCTTCCGTTCCTTCAAGGTGGGCCTAGGGATTGGTTGACCACTTTACACCTATCCTCCTTTTGCAAGCACTTACACTCTCCCTCCAACATTCATCACCCACTATCTGAAATTAAACGGCTGTGCTCTCTCTCTGAACCACTGAGACATGTTCTAGCTTCCCTCTATACAGTGCTCCACAATGCTCTTCACTTCCTCCCTACACTAAGGCTTGGGCTCAAGACCTAGGTAAAAACATATTGGTGGAGGATTGGTCCACGTCATTCCACTTTACTCATAAATCATTTATTTCTTGCCATTCACAAGAAAAGAACTTTAAGCTTCTTTCTCAATGGTACAGGGATCCCCTCTCCCTACACAAAATTTTTCCTTCTACACCTTATCTTTGTTGGCACTGTAATAGAGCTGTTGGTACACAGCTCCACATTTGGTGGGATTGTGATCAAATACAACCCTTCTGGCGACAAGTCTTTGCTGTATATAACAGGATCTATGGGGAGTCCTTGGCCCCTTCACCAGAAATTGCTCTTCTCTATATTACCGGGCTCACTGGCAGAAGAAAAGTCTGTTGCGTTTCTCTCTGTCTGCTGCCCTCTAATTGAAATGGCCAATCCCCCTCCCTTTCTGATGTGGGTTTCTGTGCTTAAGGATACCATGCATATGGAGGAAATGCTGGTGTTTACCAATGATACCTATGATAAACATAAGTTGCTGTGGTTGGTCTGGTTCCATTCCTCTTCCTCTGCAACTCTCCGAGATATGTGTTCCCCTGTTGTGCCCTAGTGGAGTTGAGCCTTGCTCCCTCAACTCATTTTCATTTTGGCTTGTCCGCAGATTAGGCACTGCGGTCCATGGCAGGGTCGCTCCGGTGGGGAGCCACCTTGATGCTGCTTTCTGCCATTCCAGTCTTCCAATCAACTCTCTTCTCTATCCTTACCACTGGTTTTCCCCCCTTTCTTTTCTTCTTCTCAGTTTGGGTTTACACTCTTGGATATGTGGAGTGCTCTCTTCTTGTTCCATACATCTCGCCCAGGGATAACCCCCTAAAACTATGTTTTGTTATATCTTCGTAATATGGGTTTTTGATCCTTCCCTCTTGCTGTTGTACTGCATCATTTTCATCCAGCCACATCTGTGATGTTTTTCTGTTTACTTACTTGTACATGTTCTTTATACTGCTTATGCTCGGTCTGTTAAATTTGTGCAAAATAAAGACAAATTTTCCTTTAAAGAGGAAGCTCTGGTCACAGCCAAAACAAGCAGCTCGCATGGAGAGAACAGAGGAAGTCCACAAACCTGAAAGCCAGCAAGGACAACCCTTACCCTAGAGATGGGTGGGGTAAACCTGCATGCGGAGGTGGACTTAACTGCTTAAAAGCGCTTGCTCCCAAGCCCAAGAACAGCTGTAACCAGTCCTGCATGAAAGAAAAAAACTGCAATAATGTAGTACGATAGACACAAAACGTGGCCCCATTCTTCGGAATCAAAGGATCCGTGAACCAACAATGGTGACACGCCATCAGGAAAACATGGTGGGAGCCAGCCGACACGCCAAGAAGAGCATGTGCATGGGCTATGAGGTAGACCCATCCAACATGGCCGCAGACTAAGCCACTCCGAGGAGGCCGACATGCAAAGAAGGCCACCATTGAGGCCCCACATGATTGAAGGCCCTACCTAAAGTAGGCCACCAGCTAGCTGAGAGGCCATCTGAGGCCTTGCAAAGAGGGCTGCTGGGGGAAGGTGCCAGCTAAGACCCCACAAAAGGAGGCCTGCATCACAAACCCCACAGGGGAGGCCGCTGGCTGAAGCCCAGCAAATGAAGGCCACTGGCTCAGGAGGGAGGCCGCCAACTGAGGCCCCGCAAAAGGAGGCCACCTTCTGAGATCTGTGGGCTGAAAACAACACGAGGAAGGTATTGCGTTCTGTCACAGTAAGCAGGGCTCCAGTGCTGTGCCAGACAGAAGGCCCTCAAGGTCCACAGATAGGGACACTGGTTTTTCCCCTCCTGTGCTACTAAAGCCACAGCTAATCCTTCCAGGCACCCACAGTGCCACAGGTAAGCTCTCCCCACCCACAGGAGCAGCTCTCCTTGATAAGGGGGGGGGAGAAGGGAGAAAGGGGCCATGAAATAAAAGAAAATGGTGCTTACTGCAGGATACGGCCTATAGCACCGCCCATCTAGGAGGAGGGCGCTGACTCACCGATCAGATTGGCCAGCAGAAAATGGAGGACATCAACACCAGGTCAGTAGGCGGCAAAGCTGCAGAACTAAAGTTGCAGGAGGCCAGACTGCGTGTTGAACGCACCTGCAGAAGGGCCCAAAATAAACCAGTCCGGTGTAAGGTAGGGAGCCTCCCCAACCCTCCTCCATCCAGTGCCTAAATGGTACAGGTGTACCTGCTCTGCAAAGTCCTCGCAGCTCCTGGGTTTCCATCGTAACCCAAAGAAGGGAGGAGAGAAACCATGTAGCAGTGTACTCGCACCCCCAAGGACGGGGGGCCTCCGACTATCTGGGAGTACAGGTACAGCCCCATGCACGTCCGAGAAGGGGGAGGGGCATCAACCTGCCAATCCACGGTGGTGATAGGTAACACTCCCGAGACAGATCCACCTCACCACCAAAGTGGGACTGTCGGCCAGGGTAACACAGACTCTGGTACCCGGTTATATGTGGTCCTGCAAGACATTTAACTCGCTGGCCACCCCGGTCCAGGATGGGGTATGTCACGGCCAACCTAGCACTTAGCTAAAGCCGTGCGCATGCTTGCTGGCTAGACTGGGGTGACCACTGAATCTAGAGTAACCGGCCAGTCGCCCAGCCCAGCTGTTGATTGAAGATCTCTGCCTATAGCAGAGAGACCAGAAGGGCGGTGCAGAGTTCTTTTCTGCCTAGTGTCCTACTCCTATAGGTGGTGATATAGCCCTATGATTGAGATTTAGAAGAGCCGTGACCGTCAATGAACTTTAGAGAAAATTAAATGTCTTAGCGTCTACTAGCATTACATAATGACATCTTCATAAATCAAATAAAATTCTGAAATCCTAGTTTCACACTTCTAGTAAACATGATAGACAAATCAAACAAATGCCAAGAAAATTAAGTTTATAATTTTATTTATCCTTTATAACATATGAAATATGTACAAAAAAGGAAAGCAAATGATCAATTGTCCTTGTTTAAACTATACACTACATATAAAACTATGAAGCTTTAAAGAAGCCCCCTTTTCTTTTGCAAAAAAGATCAGTCTTCATTGTAGAACAATTGCTTTCTCAGCATTCCTCCCTGGTTTAGAAAGTATATAATAAAAGGGATATAGTTGTTTACAACACATATGCACACCTTTTAATCTCAGGAAAGCTGAGGAATCCATTCTAAGTGAGACCAGTTCCTCTCCAGCCATTGGTGTAAGAATAGAAAAAAAAAAAAAAAGCGAATGCTAACATTTTTCTTTGGTTTCTTTGCCATTTCCAACATATTTATTAAAGTGGAACTGCACTGCGTCTAAGCAACACAAACCAAAAATGCGATTTAATTGTTAATATGTAAAGCAAACTCATCCAGCCATGTCTCCATGCTTTATTTTGCTGAAAAATCATTCTGAAAAAACACCCCCTAGCATTTCTGGCAGTGGCCATGTTGAGTAAGGTCAAATTCATGTAACAATTACTTCCTGGAAATATTTGCCCTTAGCTCAGGCATTGGCTGAGCTGAGGACCTGACCTTCCCTCCCCTCCCCCTCCTCCTGAAGACTGATGGGATGTATTTGCCTAGAAATGAAAACCAGGAAGTAACTGAAATGTTGAAAAAAAAAAAAAGAAGTGTATGTATATATATATTTATATATTTAAAAACAAGTTAATATGATATACTTTCCAATCAATTTATTAATGCTAGCAGCAGAAGGATTAAAAATAGTCCATGTTGATTGAGAGAGTGAAGTTCCACTTTAAGTCAGGCAGGGCAAAGCAACAGTCAGAAAGCCAAGATGATAGACAACCTAACTGTGATAATTGCCTGAATGTGGGGACATATGCCCATGCCTACTTTAAAAGAACCAGTCTTGACTGGGCTAAGCAGGAATCAGACTACAAATTCTTCAAAGATTTTGCTTACAAAATGTTTTTTATTACACCTTTATTTTTGAAGGATTTAATTTTTTACCCCTTTAAAAATCTTTGTTTTTGTCCCTGTCTGACACTTTAGCTGGAGTGTCCTCTTGTTACACAGCCTTCACAAAATCAGTGATTAAACAGATATCTTTTAATAAGTTCCACAAACCTTTAACAGATGTAGAAATGATAAAAACACATCTTGCATATGCAGCAATGGGGAAAAAATGATCCACGTGAGGCATAAATAGACACTATCATTTTTAAACTGTACTGGTTTGCTCAGAATGTCAGGGACAATGCCATTATTGTCAATACTTGTTACCTGTTCAAATGGCACAGCTTGCAAACTGAAAGAAATCATACAGTTACAACAAAAACATTCACACAGTGGGACAAGCTGCTGTATTATTGTGCGTTTCATTAGTCTGCTGTTCTAATGGTAAAGGCAAGCCCTATTTCCTAAGAGAACGGCATATCAAGGTGGAAAGGCGCTCTGCTGAAAAGGTGAGGTGCTAGCCGCTCACTGCAGACTGCTCTTTGTCCTGCTTCAGCCTGTAGTCTGCCAAGGCAGCTCTGATTGCATCTTCTGCCAGCACTAAAGAAAAAAAACAAAACCACACAGTAAGCCTATGTGCTTAAAAAAACAAAACAAAACTATGCATCGCAAACATTTCCTGCTTTGAATTTCCTAATTTGTGTAACCCGTCAGCCACTGCAAAACAATTACTAGCATGCTGACCAGCAAAAGTATATAGCAGAAGCAGTTAAAGCCAAAAAAAGCTTACTTCTAGGAAAACCTACTGCTAAAGTTTGGGAGAGATCATAGCATGGTTAAAATCTATTTATTTATATTTGCCACTTGTGTCCCAATGAAAGACAACAGAATGTGGTGGGAAATTCTCTTAGGGAGATGTCAATATGAGTTATTCTCCCCCCTCCCCTTTTATATAAGGTTCTGGCCCCACTGAGAATAGCAGATTACACAGCTTTCAAATGGATTGACTTGGCAAAGACCATACTGCCACCTACTGGTTGTTAGCTAGTATTACTTCCTTCTAAAGTTTCACTTGCAACACACACTTTATCATCAAAAACAGCTCCTAAAAGCAGAACTGCAGCAGAAAAGGGAAGTTACGCTTATCCTCCTTCAGCCGCCGCTCCCCTCACCCCAGGTGTAGATTCCCATTTCTATCAGTTTCCACTTCCAGCATTCCCCAATCCAGCAAGACTGTCTTGGTGACTGTTAAATGGTGTCACTCAATTCTCACAATAGATGAGCTCTACTGAAGAATGAGAGTACAGTATATTGTTCCAGACTGTGCAATGTTAGAATGTTTTGGCAAGGCACTCATTATCCTCTTTTTCCCTAAAAGCCCAACGCAGTGTTACTGCTAAACCAATTCTATAACATCCTGGACGTGCAAACTGCATAGTTATTTATTATTTCAGGTACTTATATAGCACCGTCAATTTACGCAGCGCTTTACATACATATATTGTACATTCACATCAGTCCCTAACCCTCAAAGGGCATACAATCTAAGGTCCCTAAGTCACATTCATACACACACACACATACTAGGGACAATTTAGACAGGAGCCAATTAACCTACCAGCATGTCTTTGGAGTGTGGGAGGAAACCGGAGTGTGGGAGGAAACCCACGCAGACACAGGGAGAACATGCAAACTCCAGGCCGGTGGTGCCGTGGCTTGGATTCGAACCAATGACCCTAGCACTGCCAGGCGGAAGTGCTAACCATTTAGCCACTGTGCTGCCCATGCATAGTTAAGTGTTCATATGAATGAATTAAAGTACAACTATAGGTAATTTTTTTTGTTTAGTTTGGATAGAGTAAGGGAGAGTTACAAGCTGTCAGGTTTTTTTTTCCACCGTGTTTCCCATTGTGGAGATTTCCCTTCACTTCCTGTCTCAGACAAACAGAAAGAGGAAATCCCAGCAAATTAAGGGAATTCCAGGTCACCAGAAATAGTGTCCCCATTGGACGATTTACCCTCTATTACTTTTCTGGGGACGACCCAAAATATGGGATTTTCTTTTACTTTCACCGATAATGGTAAACAGGACGAATCTCATTAACGTGGACACATACAGCAATAAAAACTGACAGGGGTTCCAGTTCCTCTCCACTCTATTCAAAACTAAAAATATTTTGCCTTTAGTTATACTTCAACACAGGGTGACTAGAAAGAAAAATGCACAGCTTTAATCTAGAATATATCCTACATACAGTGGGGATCGAAAGTTTGGGCACCCCAGCTAACAATTTGTATTAATGTGCATAAAGAAGCCAAGGAAAGATGGAAAAATCTCAAAAGGCATCAAATTACAGATTAGACATTCTTATAATATGTCAACAAAAGTTAGATTTTATTTCCATCATTTACACTTTCAAAATAACAGAAAACAAAAAAATGGCGTCTGCAAAAGTTTGGGCACCCTGCAGCATTTATAGCATGCACTGCCCCCTTTGCAAAGCTGAGACCTGCCAGTGTCATGGATTGTTCTCAATCATCATCTGGGAAGGCCAGGTGATGTCAATCTCAAAAGGTTTTAAATGCCCAGACTCATCTGACCTTGCCCCAACAATCAGCACCATGGGTTCTTCTAAGCAGTTGTCTAGAAAACTGAAACTGAAAATAGTTGACGCTCACAAAGCTGGAGAAGGCTATAAGAAGATAGCAAAGCGTTTTCAGATGTCAATATCCTCTGTTCGGAATGTAATAAAGAAATGGCAGTCATCAGGAACAGTGGAAGTTAAAGCAAGATCTGGAAGACCAAGAAAAATATCAGACAGAACAGCTCGCAGGATTGTGAGAAAAACTATTCAAAACCCATGTTTGACTGCACGATCCCTCCAGAAAGATCTGGCAGACACTGGAGTTGTGGTACACTATTCCACTATAAAGAGATACTTGTACAAATATGGTCTTCATGGAAGAGTCATCAGAAGAAAACCTCTTCTACGTCCTCACCACAAAAATCATCGTTTGAACTTTGCAAATGAACATATAGACAAGCCTGATGCATTTTGGAAACAAGTTCTGTGGACCGATGAGGTTAAAATTGAACTTTTTGGCCGGAATGAGCAAAGGTACATTTGGAGAAGAAGGGGCACAGAATTTAATGAAAAGAACCTCTGTCCAACTGTTAAGCATGGGGTTGGATCAACCATGCTTTGGGGTTGTGTTGCAGCCAGTGGCACAGCGAACATCTCACGAGTAGAAGGAAAAATGGATTCCATAAAATTTCAGCAAATTTTGGATGGTAACTTGATGCCATCTGTGAAAAAGTTCAAGTTAAAGAGAGGATGGCTTCTACAAATGGATAATGATCCTAAACACACCTCGAAATCCACAGGGGATTACATCAAGAGGCGTAAACTGAAGGTTTTGCCACGGCCTTCACAATCTCCTGACCTCAACATAATTGAAAATCTATGGATAGACCTTAAAAGAGCAGTGCGTGACAGACAGCCCAGAAATCTCAAAGAACTGGAAGACTTTTGTAAGGAAGAATGGGCAAAGATACCTCAAACAAGAATTGAAAGACTCTTGGCTGGCTACAAAAAGCGTTTACAAGCTGTGATACTTGCCAAAGGGGGCAGTACAAGATATTAACTCTGCAGGGTGCCCAAACTTTTGCAGACGCCATTTTTTTTTTTCTGTTATTTTGAAAGTGTAAATGATGGAAATAAAATCTAACTTTTGTTGACATATTATAAGAATGTCTAATCTGTAATTTGATGCCTTTTGGAGATTTTTCCATCTTTCCTTGGCTTCTTTATGCACATTAATACAAATTTTTAGCTGGGGTACCCAAACTTTCGATCCCCACTGTATAGTTTGTGGAGTCTAACTTTCCTACCAACTAAATAAAACATTGATTTGGGTTATTTTCATCAAAGACATGTAGCAGAATACATTTTGGCCTAAATTTGTGTAGAAAGATTTACTTGCAAAAATGTTAGACTAAATATTTTGGAAAAAAAAAAAAAAGTTTCTTCGTTTGTTATTTTTTCGTGTATAAATGCAAAAAAATAAAACCCAGTGGTGATAAAATACGACCAAAAGAAATCTATTTGTGTGAAAAAAAAAAAAGATAATTTCATATGGGTACAGTGTTGCATGACCACGTAATTTTCATTTAAAGTGCAACAGTGCTGAAAAAGGTGAAAACTTGGCCTGGGCAGGAAGGGGGTAAAAGTGGTTAGGGAAGAACTCGGATAGGCAAAAAACAAACAACACACACATACACCCACACCCCAACTCACCCATTAGTACACTCCACAAAACACTAAACAGTTAAAGTGTTACTAAACCCAGGACCCTGCATTCACTATATCTGGTCTCCCACAGTACACACAACATGGAAATGCAATTATTTTAGTAAATATAAACTGCTAAATACCTTTTCTCATCAGCAGTATATAGCAGTCTTGTGACTCCTACCAGCTGAGCACTGGTTAAAGCTTGTAGGAGGAGTTTTCATTCTGCTCTGACTGTTCTATGAGGCTGCAAAACCCCTTGCCCTCTGTCTGGACAGTGCTGATTGGCCCTGTGCTGATTACATGTTACATGCAGCCTTCCAAAGAAGAGGATAAAAAAAAAAAAAAAAAAAAAAAAAGCAAACTAGCAATACACACCAAACTGAGCATGTGCAGAGTGACTCCTACTCCGTACTATCAGCAGATGGATTGGGAACAGTAGAAGGGGAGGATCAAGGAAGACAGGATCAAACAGCTTTTTTTTCACACAATGTGGAGGATTAACCCTTTGGGTTCCACAGAGTATAACAAGCATTATTTACTGCATATACATACTGATTTCACTGTTGCGAGTTTAGGGACACTTTAATATTTTGAAAAGCCTTACCACTTTAGGAGAAGTCTAATTGAATTTTCATGACCTCATCTCTGTAATTCAAAAGATAACAGCATGTGCTCTGCCAAGGAGGAGGTGTAACAGCAGGGATTACATCATATCCTCTCCTCTCTGTAGTAAAAAGGAAACTACAGTCCCCATCATCCACAGGGAATTGGGATGAATGTGGGCAGGCACACTAGGCCTGTACATGTTGAATATGCCAGAGTCTCGGTCCGCCCACCACTGCAAGTGGGGCCGAATCACATCACTGCTTCCTGGAGAAAACTACAGAAGGGATGTGCCAAGACCAGTGGCTGGATGAATAAGAGGCATAGCAGTCACTGGTCTCATAAATAAGAACCCAAAGAGAATTAACAGTTTGAATGAAAAAAAAAAAAAAAGAAATAAAATGATAGATAGATGCCATTTCAGAGCAACTACTGCGTGAACCAGGATGGATGACATTCAGTGAAGGTAGGAAATCAGGAACGCAGACACGTAAAGAGGTTTTTGCCTGGGGTTCTGCTTTAACAGTCCTACCTATTTCCAGACCCTGCCACCCTGATACCTAAACTCTGACCTTTCCTTTGGGCCCCACATCCAATCACTGGCTAAATCCTGCCACCCTTCCAGAAATTGCTCCATCCTAACACTACAAAACAACCTATTCACTCTCCCTGGTTATATCCCACCTTGACTAATGAAACTCCCTCCTCATTGGCCTACCGTTACACAAGCTATCCCCCCTATATCATGAATGCTGCTGCTAGACTTATACACTTTACTAATCAAACCGTGACTGCTGCCCCTCTCTGCCAATCCCTTCACTGGCTTCCACTAGCCCAATGTATAAAATTCAAAAATACTAACCACAACATACAAAGTCACCCACATCACCAACCTCATCTTAAGATATCACCCAAACTGATCTCTCCAATCCTCCCAAGACATCTTGCTCTCTAGCTCCCTTGTTACCTCCTCCCATGCTCACCTTCATGACTTCTCCAGAACCTCTTCCATTCTCTGGAACTCCCCCAGTACGTCCGGTTAGCTTCTACCCTGTCCACTTTTAGGCGATCCTTGAAAACTTCATTTATTCAGGGAAGTCTACCCCCACATCCACCCTATAAAAACTGTACTTGGGCCACCTCCATTAGATCTTTTCACCTTAGATCACCTTTTGTACCACCTCCCCCTCCTTTAGATTGTAAGTTCCATGAGCAGGGCCTTCCAATTCCTTCTGTACTGAACTGTATTATAATTGTACTGTCCCCCTTTATATTGTAAAGTGCTGCACAAACTGCTGGGACTATTGAAATTCTGAACAGTAATAATACCATCAATATGATCCAATATTTATAAGCAAGAGCATGTGGGGTATGCCTATAAACACAACAGGCTCCTGTGATAATACAACAGTGCCTAGCCACTATCACAAGTGCAGCAGTGCTTTGTTGGCTCGAATGAGGAAATACATGTGAAAAAGGTACAATACACTACTGCTTTGTCACATTAAACTGCGCTAATGAATCCCTGTTAAGCAGCCAAACACTGAACTTTAAGTAAAGGTTACACTTTAAATCAGGATTTAAACTTTACATGGCTGCATCCCAGAGCTGAAAAATTAAAAAAACAAACTTACTGGAGCAATGAAGTTTTACTGGAGGAAGGCAAAGCTCTTTAGCAATATCTGTGTTCTTGATGGTCATGGCCTCATCAACCTACACAATCAAAACAAAACTGGTTAATACGGCAGTTATTTTGAATTTTTAACTGAACATTCCAAGAAGCATTGTTAGCATTTTTTAATTCAGTTTAACTAAATAATGTTTTCAAAGCTATTCAAGTCCTTTTTGTAAGGAACACAAAACAGTACATAATAAAAATCAACAAGGTATGCTTTCATAAGTAAATATAAAGTTTACATAAAATACATTTTTTTCCTTTTGCTCGAAAAAAACAAACAAACAAACAAAACAAAAACAAAAAAAATCCCACAAAGCTGCTAATGACACAACAGTATGGTAAAAGTATAGACGTTATCAGAAACATGAGAATTTAAAAGGAAGACTACACCAGCCACCACTGCTGACCCCTTACTGAAAATGCTAGTTGTCCTTTTTGACATTTTGAATGAGATAAAGACACTAAAACATGTATGCTGTAGCCCTGTTCTAAATGATTCAAATCTTTGAACTCAAACAGCCAGGCAGATGCATATTCCAGAATGAAGACAGCAGTAGCATCCTTCAGACGTTTCTCCTATTTAAAGGCTTCTTGTTGCATTTACCAGCATTAGAATGTTTTTACAGCTAAAAAAAACTCCTCTAGAAACCCACTAGTTCGGGAAAGGGGGGTTTCCCAGCCAAAAAATGCTGACTAAAGCCTGTGTGTGCACGCGCATGGACACAGAATAACATGCTGGGGAGTTTACTGGCTGTAGAAAAAAAACAAAACAAAAAAAACCCAACAAAAGCCAAAAACAGCAGCTGTAAAAACATCCAGTGTGCATGAGGACTTAAGGTTCCTCAAATGCAGCACTTGTCTTCTAAAGGCCTTAAAATATACAGTGGATATAAAAAGGTCTACACACCCCTGTTAAAATGTCAGGTTTCTGTGATGTAAAAAAAAATGACAAAAATTATTTCAGAACCTTTTCCACCTTTAATGTAACCTATAAAACTGTACAACTCAGTTGAACAACAAAAATCTTTTAGGTGGAGGGAAGTAAAAATAAAAAACTAAAATATGGTTGCACAAGTGTGCACACCCTTAAACTAATACTTTGTTGAAGCACCTTTGCTTTTATTCCAGCACTCAGTCTTTTTGGGTATGAGTCTATCAGCATGGCACATCTTGACTTGGCAATATTTGCCCACTCTTCCTTGCAAAAACACTCCAAATCTATCAGACTGCGATAGAGTCTCCTGTGCACAGCCCTCTTCGGATCACCCCACAGATTTTCGATCCGATTCAGGTCTGGGCTCTGGCTGGGCCATTCCAAAACTTTAATCTTCTTCTGGTGAAGCCATTCCTTTGTTGATTTGGATGTATGCTTTGGGTCGTTGTCATGCTGAAAGATGAAGTTCCTCTGCATGTTCAGCTTTCTAGCAGAAGCCTGAAGGTTATGTGCCAATATTGGTTGGTGTTTGGAACTGTTCATAATTCCCTCTACCTTGACTAAGACCCGAGTTCCAGGTATATAGTGAATAAAATCAGTGAGCACTTGGTAATGTAGCAGCTATAGCACATAAAAGGCAACCGAAATAAAACCTCATAAAATACATATGCAAGTGCAGCGCTAAAAAGGTATATACTCCAGTCTGGTAATAACATAAGAAATTGATAAAGATTATAAAATAAAAAATTGGTGACAGTTCGTGCTAGGTGTCTGATGCAGGAGTTGATATCGACGTCAAGATCCAGTGATAAATAGAAAAAAAAAAAGGCACTCACCAGATGCGTATCTTTCAATACGCATATAATCAATGTAACCAGAGGTCCCCCTCATGGGATGGAATGGATGAGCTGGACCATCTTTAACAGACTCTCCTCCCTCTGGATATTGGGCAGCCAAACGGTCACCTCCCTTGGTGTATATAGCGGGCATCCACGTAAAGGCTTCTTAAATGGATGGGCAGGGTGCTTAGCAGCTTACACTGGAACCAGCGTTAACCTCTGGACTGGTGTCATAAATAATATAACTCCTGTGTCTTGAAACATGGGCTCTGAAAACGAATGTTAGCTCACCAGGGAGCCAACAAAAAAAAATTGCCTTAAACAGTTCAGTGAGGTTGTCTTTGTCCTCCTGCACTCCGTTCTGCGGCACAGAGATAGACATATTTCTTCTGCTCTGATAATGTCAGTCAGCCAACTTATCCCAGGCTCTTCCCCTCCTGCGTCTTCCTCCTCACTTTCTCTTGTAGCTGCTACTTCCCCTTGGTCCCGCTGTGGTGTAGACTGATGGTGAGAAGGCGCCCATTACAATGAACTTCATTGTAGTGGGCGCCTTCTCACCATCAGTGCTCCATGGTATATCTAATGCCTTGGAAATTCTTTTGTACCCTTGTTCTGATTTATACCTTTTAACAATGAGATCCCTCTGATGCTTTAGAAGCTCTCTGCAGACCATGGCTTTTGCTGTAGGATGCAACTAAAAACATGTCAGGAAAAACCTACTAGAACAGCTGAACTTTATTTGGGGTTAATCTGAGGCACTTTAAAATGATGGCAGGTATGTAATGACACCTATTTAACAATTTTGAATGTGATTGTTTAATTCTGGACACAGCTACATCCCCAGTTATAAGAGGGGGTGCACACTTATGCAACCACATTATTTTAGTTTATGTTTACTCCCCCCCCCCCCACAAAGATTTCAGTTTGTTTGTCAATTGAGTTTTACAATTTATAGGTCACATTAAAAAGGTGGAAAAAGTTCTAAAAATTTTTCTTTTGTCTCTTTTTTTTACATCACAGAAACCTGACATTTTAACAGGTGTGTGTAGACTTTTTATATCCACTGTAATTCCTAACTTTTTAATCAATAAAAAAAAAAAAAAAGACAGATAAAGTATTGTTCTTCATTTATGATTACAGACCTCAACAAATGGCCTCAGTGTCACTGCATTAGAAATACTGAACTAAAAACAGGAATTAAAACATGATTTACCGTTTTTCCCTTCACCCATTCGGTAGCCAAAGAGCTTGAGGCAATTGCTGAACCACACCCAAATGTTTTGAACTTTGCTTCAACAATTTTCCCATTTTCATCAACTTCAATCTGAAAAAGAAATTAGTGAGGAGTATACTTGGCAGTAGAATGGACTGAACAAATATAATTATCTTCTATTACATTTAATGAAAGATTTAACAAACAATACACAAGAAAAAAAAAATAAAAAATGGGGCAAATACAAATTGATGTGAGATGTCATGAGCTCTCTCTTCCCTGTGCTGGGAGGAGCAACATCTTTCTTTTTAGCCTGTGTCTATTGCTCCCCCTCCCCCCCCCCCAGGTGTCTGTTGTGTCTCTCAATGAACTTTCAAGAAAACAGAATTTTATGCTAAATGAATTTAATGTTTATTGAATCTTTATTCAGCAGTACCTTGAGTACTTCTTGGACCTTGAAGAAGGGGACACTCCCCGAAAGCTTGTCCTCAAAATTGTATGTTAGTGCAAATAAAAACAGTATCACGGACAGTACTCAATTGAATCTTTAATAACACAGTGCCAAGTTATTAGGAAACAGCCAAGCCACACTAACCTGCAATTTCATAACATCACCACATGCTGGAGCGCCCACCAGACCAGTTCCGACATTCTTGGCGTTCTTATCAAGGGATCCAACGTTTCTCGGATTCTCATAGTGATCAACAACCTTAACACACATACAAGGAGAGTGTCAACCAGGGTTAGAATGGTTCACCAGTTGCCCTGACAAGCAGTGGCTCTGCCAGCTTGTTAGATAATGCAGTTATCAAAATAGCAATGTGGATCCTTCCGTACTTTTATTCAGCATTTCCCTCCCCGAAACACATTACATCAAGTATAAGTGTCTGTATCTTTGCTTCAGTAATCATTTCTGTTATGCAAGAAGAAAGCGGGTACAAAATGATCATATGGTAATGTTTACATTAAAACAACAGATCTATTTACATGGCTCATGTTGCTCCTCCTCTGAGCAAACCAGAAATGTCTGTTTATCAACTTTTCTTAAAGTAGGAATTTTAGGTCAGTATCTTTGCATCACTAATCATTGGTGTTATGCAAGAAGACAGCAGGTAGAAATTATTACATGGCGATGTTACAGCAATACAAACTAGAGCTGACTTATCACATGACCGATAATCAGCCAGCTTTTAGTCTTCTCAGAGAATGAACAGCAATTCCAGTCACTGCTCTCTGTTCTGTTCCTCCAGTGCTCACTGGCGCGTTAGGCTGGGAAGGGGGCAGGTGCAGCAGGCTCCAGACATGCTAAAAGTCAGAATCTGCTGTCATTCAGAAAACCAGGTGGATCCAGACAATATTGTGAGGCTCTGCCCCATCAGCTGATAGTGGGCAATAGTCCACCTACTGCTGAAGCTGCATTCACAGCTGAAAGTTTTGTAGCCTGAAGCTAAAAAAGGCTTAAACGTAAAAGGAAAAAAAAAAATTGCTCTCTATGGTGCCTGTTCGTACCTGAGCTTGCAAGGAGTGTGAACAGGCAGCACAGAGAACAATTTCATTTCAGACTTTAAGCTACAAAACACTCACAGCTGGTGGTGTATTTAGGTTTCATGCTAACCTACGCAACCCAAAAATCAGCTCCCCAACCCCATGGAGAGACCCTGACACTGACAAACACCCCCCTCCCCCACGATAAGAGCCTAAGATTGATCAATACCCCACCTGAGAGAGCCTTCCACTACCACTGCCCCCCATACACTGGCAACCCCCCATCCCTGACGAGAGAGAAGACACTCACCTTTACAGCTCTGGACATCCCCGGGAATGAGAGTCAGGCTCTCCATACACCATCAAGCAGCCCGCAGCCTCTCTCAGTTCCCACCTGGTCCCCATGCTGCATGTGTCCTTTCTGCCATCCCTTCTATTGGGGGGCAACGCTGCCCCTCTGAAAAATGCTGCTGCCACCCTGAAAAAATGCCACCCTAGGCAAATGCCTTGTGGTAAATACGCCCCTGCTAATAGCTGTGATTGCAGTCTTAGGCTGGCCATACATTATACAATATTCTTCTACAGTTTTCCTCTAGATTTACCAAACCACATAATATGGAGTCAAACCATAACACTTTCAATTAGTATGCAATCAGGCAGGCCCTTGCACTACATAAACTTAAATCTAAAGAAAATTGAATAAGAAAACTGAATAATGTATGGCCAGCCTAAATGTACTCCTCTGATCCTCAATAAGATATGGTACCGTAAGTACAGTCAAAAAAGGTTTCTCCATACCTTTCTTTTGAATGTAAAACTAGGAGAATGACAACTAATGATTTGTCTACAGTGGTAATATAACTCAGAGCCACAAATAACTATCAGTAAAACCTGATACAAGCTGATTAAATGAAGAGCAGAAACTTATTCTGCAATGTGTAACAAATGTTCAAGTTAAATGTAGCAACTAATAATAAACCCTGCTCTTATATGCAAAGCATTGCATTTTAGCCTAATTCCAGTTAAAGGTTAACTGTTTTATTAATGATACCAAGGAAGAGATCAAGCCAAATAAAAAAAAAAAAAAAAAAAAAGAAACATACCCATATGCAGTACACATCTGCAATACAGGCACAATTCCTCAATTATCCCTTTAGAAACCCTGCAAGTACAGAAAAATGCCTGACAATACTTCCAGAAAAACACTTTTCTCTTAATACCTAATGTGGCCTGAAGACACAGCATTTTATTGGATGGAGTTGGTGTATGCACTGCCCAGCTGTCTTTGCTAAACTACTCAGCCGCTCCCACTCAACACTGTATCTACAACATAAAGACTAATCATACTGTAGTCCAGGATAAGAACTATGAGGGCTCAAACACAGGAAAACTAAATTTCTGACAAGATCAACTTTTTTTTTTAAATTTCCACTAATCAAACAGATAAAACAAAACCCTTCCAGTGGTAAATGTGTCAGCCCAAAGGGGAGCAAATAACAATAGTTCATTATTAGGGTTTATGTACATTTGAAAAAGAGCAGGTGGGGATAAAAATATACATGTTGACAAGGTGCATGCACTGAGGCCATCACCTTTATCCCTGCCACACTACCTAAGAAATCACTGACCTGGAAAAAGGATGTAAAAAATCAAGCGTTGCACATACTTACAGTGGGCTAGTGACTCACTATATAGTGGAGAGATAAGAACACAGTCCCAGAACATGTACTGTCAGCAATACAGCTCCAATACATGTCCTGAAAGGTTCCTTTTAGGGTAAGGTACTCGATTATAGAAAACCATGGTCTTGTATGTACATATGGTAGAGCTCTAGAGATTCTCTGTACAGCCCCTTTCATCTCCATGGGAAATAACTGGGCAGGTGTGGTCAATAGACAAGAGTACTGCAGTGAGTTAAAAAAAAAAAAAAAAGCACCTCTGACAACCAGGGAAGGTCAGAGCTATCAGATCACAATATTTCTCCACTATATAGTATACCTGTACTAAGAATAGCACCACAGAATACTTCAAGTTACTTTGACTGCAAGCCAATCAGCAGGTCCCAGCTGTGAATCATTGGCAGGGACTTGCTGACAGGTTCCCACTGTGTGCAATCACAGTGGGTGCCAGGTGGGGGGCACACCCCCTAAACCCGGAAGTAGGCGTTGACGTACCAGTAGGTCACTTTGTCTACAACCTCTGCTAGGCTGCAGTACAATGTGGGTGGGTATGTTTGGGCAGTCAGCAAGATGGTAAATATGATTTTGGTTAAATTATTTTTTCTTTTAATCGGGACAAGTAGATTGTCATGAGGGACAAGTAGATTGGGACCCAGATTTAGTCCCTTGGGCAAGTAGTTTTTTAAAAAATGTCCACACCGCTAAACTCTCCAATCAGGCAGGTCCTTCCTCTAGATCTGGGGTATTGAATTAAAATTCAAGGCGGTCCAGTTACTAAAATTTCCTTCTGGCTGAGGTCCGAATAGGGTGTGCCAATCAGTGTGCCCCCTTACATTAGATGTCGCCATCCGAGCGCAACTTTACATCATGCATTCCCATCACATCAGGTGTGCCCACCAGAGTACTCCTTTACATCAGTTGTCCCCATCAGAGTGCCGCTTTACATCAGGTATCCCCATCATAGTGCCACCTTACAACAGGTATTCCCGTCAGAGTGCCCCCTTACACACAAAGTACCAGTTTCCATCATATTCCCCATCAGAGTGCCCCTTTACATCACATGAGATCATCAGACGGCCCCTTTCCACAGTATGTGCCGATTTGTGCCCCCTTAATGTAAAAGATGCCAGTCAGAGTGCCCCTTAACATAAAATAAGGGGCACTCCGACAGGCACATTTATATTAAGGGGCACTCCGACAGGCACATTTATATTAAGGGGCACTCCGACAGGCACATTTATATTAAGGGGCACTCCGACAGGCACATTTATATTAACCCCTTCGCACCGGCACCTCCCGGCCCTTTAAAGGTTTCAGAAGCTGGGAGGCGGGGTTTAAGCTCATGTGACCGCCATGACACACCGTCATGGCGGTCACATGATTGGGAAAGGTACTGATCGAAAGAGGAGATCGGGACCTTTCCGTGAATACCGGACATGTGTGCAGGGAGCACGCAGGGCGTTTTTTTAATAGGCAGGGCATTTTTTTAATAGAACGCAAATGTAAAGCCACTCGGCATTTAGGCCCAGACTCCGGGAGGCCACACATTTGCGGTCGGCCGGCGTGAAGAGGTTAAGGGGCACTCCGACAGGCACATTTATATTATGGGGCACTCCGACAGGTGCATCTATATTATAGGGAACCCCGACAGGCACTTCTATATTAAGGGGCACTCCGACAGGCACTTCTATATTAAGGGGCACTCCGACAGGCACTTCTATATTAAGGGGCACTCCGACAGGCACTTCTATATTAAGGGGCACTCCGACAGGCACTTCTATATTAAGGGGCACTCCGACAGGCACTTCTATATTAAGGGGCACTCCGACAGGCACATTTTATGTTGTGCCCAGAGTGCACCTTAACATTAAATGGACCCATCAGCATGACCCTTTAACATTAAATGTGCCCATCAGAGTGCTTCTGTAAGACTACACTCTACCTTGAGGGCAGACAGGAGCAGTGCCTGGATCCTTGTGAAGGATGCTTGTGTACTGGCAGGGAGCCGGAGAGACAGTGAGCTGCAAGGGGCGCACACGTGATGTCATGTTGCCGTGACATCCACCCTGCTCAGCAGCGGATCTGTCACTCCAGAAGGGAGCAATGCTGTGGCTGTTCTCACACTGCCATTTAGTGACAGCTGCACTAGCACTCATCGGGAAATCAAAAGGAGAATGCGTAATCAGATTGCAATTTGTGTGTGTGGTGAGCCTTAGGCAGACCGGAAGGGAAAAAAAAAACAAAAACCTTCTGGTGTCGATAGGGGAATCCCTCCCATGGAGCTACTGCATTTTGACAGTGAGGATCAGCATTGCAGACTATAAAAAAAAACCCCGACAGGCAGGTTGTACAGCTGTCCATCGAAAGACGGACTTGTGTAAAAGCAGCCTGCCAATACATGGATGGAAATACGGCCGGTCCTTGATGCAGCCACACCGGACTACACGGAGAGCTCCGACACTATCACGGATCACAAATCAGCCTCCCGTACCAAGAGTGGGGTGAGGCGAGCAAGGCTGCAGCCTGTACAGCACAGTGCGGGGTCACCTCTGGGTGTCAGTACACGGTATACTTACATGGCTGACTGCCCGAACCTCTCCGCTCTCCCTACGATATACCCTGGGCCTCCCTCGCCTCCTCACAACAGTCCCCTCCCGCCTGCTCCCCACCGCAGACAGCATTCCATACCTTCTTGTGATAAGCGGCACAAGGAACCCGCAATTCCGGCACCGAACACCGACTCCACACCGAGCAAAACAACCGTCCCACTCCGGCCATCGTACCCCGGACTAAACTGACAGGAGCAGACGCGGTGCAAGTGCGTACGGAGGACACGTGACTCGGAGAGCGCAGGCGCGGCTACTGATTCTTGTGGCCATGTGATCTGTGTTCTAGTTATGTAACAAGGAGGGGGGCTGGGAGAGGCTGTCAACACTGAACGATGCTTAGGTTATGTAGTAAGAATTGCAGGGCAATTCACGGGATTCAAAATACACTTTATTTTCTATAAACTGTTATTGGGATTTGTAACTGTACTTACAATGCATTATACAACGTTATACAAAGTCCTGGGCAGCTAAAGGGGAATTTCAGGTATTTTTTTTACTTTGGCCAATCTACAGTGGGGATCGAAAGTTTCGGTACCCCATCTATAATTTTGTATTAATGTGCATAAAGAAGGCAAGGAAAGATGGAAAAATCTCCAAAAGGCATCAAATTACAGATTAGACATTCTTATAATATGTCAACAAAAGTTAGATTTTATTTCCATCATTTACACTTTCAAAATAACAGAAAACAAAAAAATGGCGTCTGCAAAGGTTTGGGCACCCTGCAGAGTTAATATCTTGTACTGCCGCCTTTGGCAAGTATCACAGCTTGTAAACGCTTTTTGTAGCCAGCCAAGAGTCTTTCAATTCTTGTTTGAGGTATCTTTGCCCATTCTTCCTTACAAACGTCTTCCAGTTCTTTGAGATTTCTGGGCTGTCTGTCACGCACTGCTCTTTTAAGGTCTATCCATAGATTTTCAATTATGTTGAGGTCAGGAGATTGTGAAGGCCATGGCAAAACCTTCAGTTTACGCCTCTTGATGTAATCCCCCGTGGATTTCGAGGTGTGTTTAGGATCATTATCCATTTGTAGAAGCCATCCTCTCTTTAACTTCAGCTTTTTCACAGATGGCATCAAGTCACCATCCAAAATTTGTTGAAATTTTATTGAATCCATTTTTCCTTCTACTCATGAGATGTTCCCTGTGCCACTGGCTGCAACACAACCCCAAAGCATGATTGATCCAACCCCATGCTTAACAGTTGGACAGAGGTTCTTTTCATTAAATTCTGTGCCCCTTCTTCTCCAAACGTATCTTTGCTCATTCTGGCCAAAAAGTTCAATTTTAACCTCATGGGTCCACAGAACTTGTTTCCAAAATACATCAGGCTTGTCTATATGTTCATTTGCAAAGTTCAAACGATGATTTTTGTGGTGAGGACGTAGAAGAGGTTTTCTTCTGATGACTCTTCCATGAAGACCATATTTGTACAAGTATCTCTTTATAGTGGAATAGTGTACCACAACTCCAGTGTCTGCCAGATCTTTCTGGAGGGATCGTGCAGTCAAGCGTGGGTTTTGAATAGTTTTTCTCACAATCCTGCGAGCTGTTCTGTCTGATATTTTTCTTGGTCTTCCAGATCTTGCTTTAACTTCCACTGTTCCTGATGACTGCCATTTCTTAATTACATTCCGAACAGAGGATATTGACATCTGAAAACGCTTTGCTATCTTCTTATAGCCTTCTCCAGCTTTGTGAGCATCAACTATTTTCAGTTTCAGTTTTCTAGACAACTGCTTAGAAGAACCCATGGTGCTGATTGTTGGGGCAAGGTCAGATGAGTCTGGGCATTTAAAACCTTTGAGATTGACATCACCTGGTCTTCCCAGATGATGATTGAGAACAATCCATGACACTGGCAGGTCTCAGCTTTGCAAAGGGGGCAGTGCATGCTATAAATTCTGCAGGGTGCCTAAACTTTTGCAGACGCCATTTTTTAGTTTTCTGTTATTTTGAAAGTGTAAATGATGGAAATAAAATCTAACTTTTGTTGACATATTATAAGAATGTCTAATCTGTAATTTGATGCCTTTTGGAGATTTTTCCATCTTACCTTGGCTTCTTTATGCACATTAATACAAATTTTTAGCTGGGGTGCCCAAACTTTCGATCCCCACTGTACAACCAATGTAAATATACACTCCCGGCCACTTTATTAGGTGCACCTTGCTAGTACCGGGCTGGAACATCTGTTACCTTCAGAACTGCCCTAATTCTTCGTGGCATGGATTCAACAAGGTGTTGGAAACATTCCTCAGAGATTTTGGTCCATATGGACATGATAGCACCATGTAGTTGCTGCAGATTTGTTGGCTGCACATCCATGATGCGAATCTCCCGTTCCACCACATCCCAAAGGTGCTCTATTGGATGGAGATCTGGTGACTGTGGAGGCCATTGGAGTACAGTGAACTCACTGTCATGTTCAATAAACCAGTTTGAGATGATTTGAGCTTTGTGACATGGTGCATTATCCTGCTGGAAGTAGCCATCAGAAGATAGGTACACTGTAGTCATAAAGAGAGGAACATGGTAAGGAACAAAACTCAGGTAGGCTGTGGCATTTAAACAATGCTCAACTGGCACTAAGGGTCCCAAAGTGTGCCAAGAAAATATCTCCTACACCATTACACCAACAGCTTGAACCATTGATACAAAGCAGGATGGATCCATGCTTTCATGTTGTTTACGCCAAATTCTGGCCCTACCATCTGAATATCGCAGCTGAAATCAAGACTCACCAGACCAGGCAATGTTTTGCCAATCTTCTATTGCCCGAGTTTGATGAGCCTGTGCGAATTATAGTCTCAGTTTTCTATTCTTAGCTGACAGGTGTGGTCTGCTGTAGCTCATCTGCTGCAAGGTTCGACGTGTTGTGTATTCAGAGATGATATTCTGCATACCTTGGTTGTAACGAGTGTTTTTTTTTAGTTACTGTTTGTAACAGAACCAACCCAGACAGTGCTTGGGTACTTCCGTTAGAATACCGCTTCCCCGTCCGAACACCGACAACAGACACCACAGCCTACCATACAAGACTAGACGACACCAGTCTTGAAGTAAACCAGGAGGTAAACTACTTTATTTGAACACAGATACAAGATATATACACTTAGGGGACAATCCCCCCTCCCTGGATAATGACACATGGTGGGGCAATCTACATTTAGTAACAAGAGACACACAGGTATTCAAACTTCACACCAGCAGACAGTTCAATCAGGAGGGAGGGCTGCTGGAGTCACCCCCCCCCCCACACACACACACACACTAAGCTAATACTCATAAACACATACAGTGGGGCAAAAAAGTATTTAGTCAGCCACCAATTGTGTAAGTTCTCCCACTTAAAAAGATGAGAGAGGCCTGTAATTGGCATCATAGGTAGACCTCAACTATGAGAGACAAAATGAGAAAAAAAATCCAGACAATCACATTGGCTGATTTGGAAAGAATTTATTTGCAAATTATGGTGGAAAATAAGTATTTGGTCACCTACAAACAAGCAAGATTTCTACCTCTCACAGAACTGTACCTTCTTCTCTAAGAGGTTCCTCTGTCATGCACTCATTACCTGTATCAATGGCACCTGTTTGAACTTGTTATGAGTATAAAAGACACCTGTCCACAACCTCAAACAGTCACACTCCAAACTCCACTATGGTGAAGACCAAAGAGCTGTTGAAGGACACCAGAAACAATATTGTAGACCTGCACCAGGCTGGGAAGACTGAATCTGCAACAGGCAAGCAGCTTGGTGTTAACAAATCAACTGTGGGAGCAATAATTCGAAAATGGAAGACATACAAGCCCACTGATAATCTCCCTCGATCTGGGTCTCCACCCAAGATCTCACCCCGTGGTTTCAAAATGATCACAAGAACGGTGAGCAAAAATCCCAGGACCACACGGGGGGACCTAGTGAATGACCTACGGAGAGCTGGGACCAACGTAACAAAGGCTACCATCAGTAACACACTACGCCGCCAGGGACTCAGATCCTGCAGTGCCAGACGTGTCCCCCTGCTTAAGCCAGTACATGTCCGGGCCCATCTGAAGTTCTCTAGAGAGCATTTGGATGATCCAGAAGAGGATTGGGAGAATGTCATATGGTCAGATGAAACCAAAATAGAACTGTTTGGTAGAAACACAACTCGTCGTGTTTGGAGGAGAGAGATGCTGAGTTGCATCCAAAGAACACCATACCTACTGTGATGCATGGGGGTGGCAACATCATGCTTTGGGGCTGTTTCTCCGCAAAGGGACCAGGACGACTGATCCATGTACAGGACAGAATGAATGGGGCCATGTATCGTGAGATTTTGAGTGCAAACCTCCTTCCATCAGCAAGGGCATTGAAGATGAAACGTGGCTGGATCTTCCAGCATGACAATGATCCCAAACATAGCGCCCGGGCAACGAAGGAATGGCTTCGTAAGAAGCATTTCAAGGTCCTGGAGTGGCCTAGCCAGTCTCCAGTTCTCAACCCCATAGAAAACCTTTGGAGGGAGTTAAAAGTCCGTGTTGCCCAGCGACAGCCCCAAAACATCACTGCTCTAGAGGAGATCTGCATGGAGGAATGGGCCAACATACCAGCAACAGTGTGTGCCAACCTTGTGAAGACTTACAGGAAACGTTTGACCTCTGTCATTGCCAACAAAGGATATATAACAAAGTATTGAGATGAACTTTTGATATTGACCAAATACTTATTTTCCACCATAATTTGCAAATAAATTCTTTCCAAATCAGCAAATGTGGTTGTCTGGATTTTTTTTCTTATTTTGTCTCTCATAGTTGAGGTCTACCTATGATGCCAATTACAGGCCTCTCTCATCTTTTTAAGTGGGAGAACTTGCACAATTGGTGGCTGACTAAATACTTTTTTGCCCCACTGTACATCCCATAATAGTTTTCTCCCAAGCCAGACAATAGAACAATGGTATGGGGCCACATGACATTAAACAATCAACAACCCCCCACCCCACTAATAGGACAGATCACCCTGTACCCCTAACAGGCACAGGGTGATTTATACATAAGAGGGATATGGGGAGCTGAGACAGGGGTCTCCCCATCTCTCCAAAGTGAGCTGGGTTCCATGGGCCCCCCCACCCAAAGTGACTCCCATCACACTGTTGCCTTTCTATCATCTCAAACCAGTCTGCTTATTCTCCTCTGACATCATCAAGGCATTTTCATCAACACAACTGCCGCTCACTGGATATTTTCTCTTTTTTAGACTATTCTCTTTAAACCCTAGAGATGGTTGTGTGTGAAAATCCCAGTAGATCAGCAGTTTTTGAAATACTCAGACCAGCCCATCTGGCACCAACAACCATGCCACGTTCAAAGTCACTTAAATACCCTTTATTCCCCATTCTGATGCTCGATTTGAACTTCAGTAAGTCGTCTTCACCGCGTCTAGATGCCTAAATATATTGAGTTGCTGCCATGTGGCAGGGGAGTGCACATATTCCATACCTATGGGATCAATGTGGAAGCATATAGGCACTGTAGTAGCTACCACTACTACAGTGATGCCCACTTTCTTCAGATCCTGTGCAGAGTGGCTACCCTGCTGCATAGTAACCACAGGAGGTCAATTGCTTGACATGGACACCATTCACTAAGCATTTTTCTCAATGAATGCAAAGCATTCTCTGACTGGATAAGGAGGATGTCATGATCTCCACCTTGCCAAATCAGAGACCACTTTGCATTCCCTGAAAGCTGTCATGGTACTGCCAGAGGATGAACATGTTAGCATAGAGGAAATCATGGCAAGGTTAGAAGGCTTATTTGGGGAGAACGTGGCCTTGACTGAGTTACAACACAGGTTCTTTATCTATAGGCAACACAATGGCAAGAGTCTCAATCATTTTGCTGTAGCCCTTCAAAAGTTATGGAAATAATTGCAGAAGAAAGACTTGCAAGGGTGTGCTGATATAGGTGTGCCAAATAAACTGCTGGGGTTAAAATTTCAAGTCCAGACCTACTAGCCGGTCACAAAACTTACTCTCCACCAGTTGCCCCACCCAACCTTGCCCAGGTCTGCCCCCAACCCCACCCCTTTTCTGGCCAAGCCCCACCCTGGCCCGCCCCCAACCACACCCCCTTAAGGCTTATGAAATTACATTTTTCTTTAGAATAAATAGTCCAAAATATAAAACTGTACACAGTAATGTATATCCCAGCTCCCCTGTACTCCATTATAGTGATATGACATGCATACAGTAATGTATATCCCAGCTCCCCTGTACTCCATTATAGTGATATGACATGTACACAGTAATGTATATCCCCCCTCCCCTGTACTCCATTATAGTGATATGACATGTATACAGTAATGTATATCCCAGCTCCCCTGTACTCCATTATAGTGATATGACACGTATACAGTAATGTATATCCCAGCTCCCCTGTACTCCATTATAGTGATATGACACGTATACAGTATGTATATCCCAGCTCCCCTGTACTCCATTATAGTGATATGACATGTATACAGTATGTATATTCCAGCTCCCCTGTACTCCATTACAGTGATTTGACATGTATACAGTATGTATATCCCAGCTCCCCTGTACTCCATTATAGTGATATGACATGTATACAGTAATGTATATCCCCCCTCCCCTGTACTCCATTATAGTGATATGACATGTATACAGTAATGTATATCCCAGCTCCCCTGTACTCCATTATAGTGATGTGACATGTATACAGTAATGTATACCCCAGCTCCCCTGTACTCCATTATAGTGATGTGACATGTATACAGTAATGTATATCCCAGCTCCACTGTACTCCATTATAGTGATATGACATGTATACAGTAATCATTACTGTATACATGTCATCACTATAATGGATGTAATACAAAGTTTTATGCACATTGTATATGATTGATACGTGATGCATTTATTACTTGATTCTATATACCACATCAAATCTTTTGATTCGTTTTACCATGTCAATTTTTTTAATAAACATTACTGTTTTATATCCAAAGACATGCTGGTAGGTTAATTGGATCCTGTCTAAATTGTCCCTAGTATGTGTATGTATGAATGTAAGTTATGGACCTTAGATTGTACACCCCTTGAGGGTTAGGGACTGACGTGAATGTATAATATATATATATGTAAATTGACAGCGCTATATAAGTACCTGCAATAAATAATAAATAAATATTTTTTTGTATACTGATTGTGTTTTATGCCATATAAAGTCCCACGCGAATATTTCTAGTCTTCTTTGGTCTGTATATTGGTTACATAGATACATAGTTAGTCTGGCTGATAAAAAACAAAAGTCCATCCAGTTCAACCATAAAAAAAAGTCCTACACCCACAGTTGATCCAGAAGAAGGCAAAAAGCCCAGCACAGCATGATCCAATTTGCTCCTGTAGGGGAAAAAAATTCCTTCCTGATCCCCCGAGAGGCAATCGGATATTCTCTGGATCAACTTTATCTATAAATGTTAGTAACCAGTTATATTCTGTGTATCCAAGAAAGAATCCAGGCCTTTTATAAAGCTATCCACTGAGCTGGCCAGAACCAACTCTTCTATTCCACATTTTCACAGCTCCTACAGTGAAGAAACCTTTCCGTATTTGGAGATTACATTTCTTTTCCACCAGACGTAAAGAGTGCCCCCTTGTCCTCTGTGATGACCTCAAGGTGAATAACTCTACACCAAGTTCACTGTATGAACCACTGATCTATTTATAGATGTTTATCATATCCCCCTAATGATTTGTAACAGGGGTAAAATTATATCTCTCTCTCTGGAGTTTATACCTCTTTTAATGCAAGAGAGGATTTTGCTCGGGTTAGAAACCGCAGCTTGGCATTGCATGCCATTATTAAGCTTGTGATTTACCAGAACTCCCAGATCTTTCTCCACCATTGATTCCCCCAGTTGTACTCCCCCTAGTATGTATGATGCATGCATATTCTTAGCCCCCAAATGCATAACCTTACATTTATCAACATTAAACCTCATTTGCCACATAGTTGCCCAATTAAACAGTGCATTGAGGTCGGCTTGTGAATTGGAGACATCCTGTAAGGACGTTATTCCATTGCACAGCTTGGTGTCAACTGCAAAGACTGAAATGGGATTTTTAATCCCAGACCCTATATCATTTATAAATATATTAAAAAGTAAGGGTCCCAACACCGAACCTTGGGGTGCACCACTAACAACCCTAGACCATTCAGAGTATGAATCATTACCAATACTCTCTGAATACGATCTTTTAGCCAGTTTTCTATCCATTTACATATGGATTTTTCCAAGCATGTAGACTTTACCTTACACATTAGCCATGTGTGGGGAACTGTGTCAAATGCTTTTGCAAAATCCAAGTTTACCACATCCACAGCTACCCCTCTGTCCAAGGTTTTGCTCACCTCCTCATAAAAAGAAATCAGATTTATTTGACAACTTCTGTCTTTCATGAATCCATTCTGTCTGTTGCTTAAAATATTTTTTTCCAGCAAGAACTCATCTATGTTGTCTTTTATTAAACTCTCCAGTATCTTCCCAACTATAGAAGTTAAACTAACAGGTCTAAAATTACTTGGTAAAGATTTTGACCCCTTTTTAAATATAGGCACCGCATTGGCCTTATGTTACCACCTCACACGCGGTGATATGATCGTAGTGCAGGCCTCTGGCCTCATTGAGGCAGTATCAACCCATACACCAATGCCAGAAACACAGGATCTTAATATCATTCACCGTTCTTCACAAGGATCAGCTTTTTTAGATCGTGTTCAAGGAGACACAAATAAAAAATAATCAGTTCAAAATATATTCCCTCAAGACACCCAAAATCAAACCCACCTAAGTATTGTAAATCTGTCCTCCCATGTTTTGACTAAGGAAGAGAGCACTGTGTTATCCAAGGGCTTCACTTTTTGCCCAGACCAACGTTTGGACAAGTTTGAGGTCATCAAGGGTTTACACATCTTTGCTTGTAACATTCTGTTGAAAAGTTTATACTCTAAAAATATCTATCCTCTAGAGGTCACCCATTCCAGTAGTGAACTCCAGGCTAACGATCACTTAATCTCTCTTTTGGAAGAAAAAGAATCCATCGATTTGATTGATATCTTGGATATTGAGGTGCTACTGGATAAAGCCTCACACCCTCTCCCTCCAATTACTTCTACTGCTACAACTACAAACTTGAAAAATAAATCTAATAAATATCCCTCTCCGAGCTCAAACCACAATGTGGCAGCTTTTCTCAAATTAGTGTCTAGAGAGCTTTGTGCTCTCAGACCACAGGATCATCCCAACAGCAATCTTAGTGAGGGTGAAAAAACAGCTTTGGCGTCTCCTATGGCTAATCAAGCATGTCCACTCTGAGTACCTGCTTGAGCACGATACGTGTCAGGAGGAGCCACACCACGCCGGAGCAATGTGTAGCTCTGGCGGCCATCTTACTTTACCAGACGGTTAGTCTTCACTGATTTCTGTCTGCAATCTTTTGGTATCTCACCTTGATGCATCACAATAAAGTATTTTAACACCTACTACACTATGGGAGTATCTCTGTTGCTCCCTGGGGGAGTGCTTTAGCCCACAGACCCACCTTGGACGGACCATTGCTGCACAGGGAAAGTCTGCCCACTCAGGTACTACCCACCTGGATGATAGGGGGACCCCTAGAGGATGAGGACCACCTGTGCTAGCTTCACATTATCTAACTTTAGAGGGAAGATCACCCACTATCTGAAGACATCTGGATTATATACACAAAGCGCATATAACATGCGCGCCCGGTGAGTGCGCATTGCCTTCACCATTATTACACTGACACCGGACCGCACAGTTACCAAAGCACAAAAGTCACTTTATCTGGTTTACACCATTATTTGAACTTTTTTATGTATTTGTGCTTTTTGAACCGGAGAAGGGATAATTATCCATATTATCATATGTTCATTTGTTTTTGGTTACTTTAGCGCTGCACTTCTTTGTATATACAGTTGTGTCCAAAATTATTCAACCCCCAATGCTGTAAAGGGGTTTAGGGACTATAGTGTACATTTGGAATTGTATTCAGAATCAAATCCTACAAGGACGTTGTAACTACCCAAATGCAACTAAAATGACATCAATTGTTTATGTAATACAGTAGTAAATGGTTCTTATGTGGTTTCTTCATTGCCACAATTATTCAACCCCTTAAAGACTACCACTCTGAAGAACAGAGGTTCATACAGGTGCTTTCCATCAGGTATTGAAAACACCTGTGGATGTCACCGAGCAGCAATCAAGCATAATAAGCACCAATTAGGCAGCTTTAAAATGACTGTGATACTCAGCTCCTTCTAGACATTTACTGGTGTGGTTACAAACATGGTGAAGGCAAGAGAATGGTCCAGGAAGACAAGAGAAGAGGTGATTTCTCTTCACAGGAAGGGCAATGGCTATAAGAAGATTGCAAAGATGTTAAACATACCAAGAGACACCTTAGGAAGCATCATTCGCAAATTCAAGGCAAAGGGCACTGTTGAAACGCTACCTGGTCGTGGCAGAAAGAAGATGCTGACTTCGACTGCTGTGCGCTACCTGAAGCGTAGAGTGGAGAGAAGTCCCCGTGTGACTGCTGAGGAACTGAGAAAAGATTTGTCAGATGTGGGTACAGAAGTTTCAGCCCAGACAATAAGACGCACACTGCGTAATGAAGGCCTCCGTGCCAGAACTCCCAGGCGTACCCCCTTGCTGTCTCCAAAGAATAAGAAGAGTCGACTGCAGTATGCCAAAAGCCATGTGGACAAACCACAAAAGTTGTGGGATAGTGTTCTGTGGACTGATGAAACAAAATTAGAACTGTTTGGGCCCATGGATCAACGCTATGTTTGGAGGAGGAAGAACAAGGCCTATGATGAAAAGAACACCTTGCCTACTGTGAAGCATGGTGGAGGGTCAATCATGCTTTGGGGCTGTTTTGCTTCTGCAGGTACAGGGAAGCTTCAGCGTGTGCAAGGTACCATGAATTCTCTTCAGTACCAGGAGATATTGGATGGAAACGTGATGCAGTCCGTCACACACCTGAGGCTTGGGAGACGTTGGACCTTTCAACAGGACAATGATCCCAAGCATACCTCCAAGTCCACTAGAGCATGGTTGCAGAGGAAAGGCTGGAACATTTTGGAGTGGCCATCGCAGTCACCAGACTTAAATCCGATTGAGAACCTCTGGTGGGACTTAAAGAAAGCAGTTGCAGTGCGCAAGCCTAAGAATGTGACTGAACTGGAGGCCTTTGCCCATGAAGAATGGGCGAAGATACCCGTAGATCGCTGCAAGACACTTGTGTCAAGCTATGCTTCACGTTTAAAAGCTGTTATAACTGTAAAAGGATGCTGTACTAAGTACTAAGATTGAATGTCACTTGGGGGTTGAATAAAACTGATAATGCTGTGAGCACAGAAAAGACATTTGTGGTTATTTCATTATAACTGTTATGTTATATTTGTCTGACCTACAAGTGCCTCTTTAATGTAAATGTAAGCAAGATGACTGAATGATCAAAAGCAATGTCAAACTGGCCAAAACACTCAATTTCAGTGGGGGTTGAATAATTTTGGACACAACTGTATAACTATAAAACCGTCAGATAAGGGAGGCAACGTTGTCCTCATGGATAATGACAATTCCATCCAGATGTGTAACAATATTCTTAATAGCAAAGATTGGTACCGCCCCATCCGTACATCACTGATTGACACACATTTAACAAAAAGTTCTATCTTTTGGTGGATCAGGCTTATTATAACAACATTATTTCCAAACATGAATGGGAGTTCATTCGAACGGACTTTCCTAAGGTCGCAATGTTCTACGCTCTCCCCAAGGTCCGCAAATGTGTCTCCAATCCTCCTGGTAGACCGATCATTTCAGGTAAAGGAGCACTTACGGAGAATCTTAGCCATTTTGTTGACTCCCACCTTAGACCATTTGTTACTAGTCTACCTTCGTACATACGGGATACTAATCATTTATTGACCATTCTAGACGGTATCCATATCCCAAATGATATGCTGCTTGTTACAATAGAAATAGAGGCCCTGTACAGTTCTATACTCCATGAAAGGGGACTCTCCGTGATACAACATTTCTTATCACAGAAAAGTCCGTTTTCACACCCTCTTAATGAATTAATTTTAACATCTCTTGACTTCATATTGAAACATAATTTTTTTTCTTTTAGCAGTTCCCATTTTCTCCAGGTGCAGGGCGTGGCTATGAGGATTTGCTGTGCACCCTCATATGCTAACTTGTACCTGGGCGAATGGGAGCAGTTACTTATAGATGATCGTTTTTCTACATGCGTAGATACCATTCTTATGTGGTACCGCTATATTGAGGACATCTTATGGGAAGGCTCCGCTGATTTGCTGCAAGAATGTGTCATGGCTATGAATATCAATGAATTCAATCTTAAATTTACTATGGCCTTCGACAGATCTTCTATCACTTTCTTGGATGTTCGCATTCATAGATCTGCTGAGGGCCATCTGTTCAGTGAACTTTGTCGCACACCTACATCAGGAAATACTATTTTACATGCAACTTGCTTTTATCCTAAATCACCAGTCTCTTCCATTCCTCATAGTCAATACCTTCATGCTAGACGAATTGTTCTACTGATTTATTATTTAAAAAGGAATCGGACGTGCTAAGGCAACGTCTGTTGGAGCTTGGTTATACCAACTTCTGCCTCAAAAGAGCCTACAAAAACGCTTGTTTATCTACACGCCATGACAGCCGCTGCCAACCCGGAATCACTCAGTGGCATGACGTCAGTACGTCATATCATAGCGCTGAAAGGCTATGATATTTAAACCCACATTTAATATTATACACGTTCTCTAAGACGATTCCTCAGACGTCTCATAGTCCTGCCTACGTATTGGATACCACAACTACATTGGAGGAGATAGACAACGTGTAGAATTACAGGATACAAACGAGCCTACTTTATATTCTCTACCTGTACTGTATGATGTGAAATTATTCTGTTTCTTATGCCTATGTCCTCCTACTCTACAGATAGCACATTTATTACAGGGATAAAACCCCTTTAAACTCTTAAGAGTTAAAACGTGGGTTTATATATCATAGCCTTTCAGCGCATTTTAGATACTTTCACAATAGAGACCCGAGAGAGATTAAGTTTGTCAGAACAGACAAACTTAAACCCCATTGGAGAGGATGTAACAAAGCTAGAGAAGTTTCACAGCTAGAGATGCAATGCATTTATGAGCTTAGGTCGTATGCTCCCTTTGGTATGAACTCAGACTGTGACATCAATTGCTTTATAGATACTAAGTAAATATATGATCAATTTTTGAATTCTATTTTAGTTTTAATCTGTTATATATTTTCTGAAATGTTTTGTGATTTCTGCTGAATTGATTTCCCTTAGGGATCTCACGCTCATTTCTGTATGTGCTGGAGGTCTCTTTTATTGTTGATGTTTAACATGTTTTGATTTTATTTAAATTTTTATTAAGTTCATTTTGGAATAATATGCTTTCATGTGGAACATCTCCGTCCTCTCTTTATATATATATATATATATATATATATATATATATATATATATATATACACACACTTTTTTTGTATTTTTGTTTAATTAATCAGATTTATGATGGTTATTATTAGATTTATCTTTTTTTTTTTGGTCATATTTAGGCCCGGCACTATTGATTCATTTTATTTTTTTTTTTTGTCCGGATCACATTTTACTCTAAAGCAATTTTTCAGGGTTTTGTTAACATTTATCTAATAATATTTTTCAATATTTGATCTCCGCTATGATGGCGGTTTCATCTCTTCTGGGCTTCTCTATTTTGAAGTCTGGTTCTATAGATTGGGAACCCACCAATGACCCATCCTAAGATGACGGCACCACCATTTCCGGTTTTTCCAACATGGAAGCTCCGTTTATCTGGTTCTGCTTGTGAATCTACCAATGACCCATTTTAAGATGGCGGCATCATCATTTCCAGTTTATCCAAGATGGATGCTCTGTCCTTCCGCTTTGATTGATTTGCGGTGAGAGGGCAGACAGGCGATACTGTATAAATATGTGAGGTGTCAACACTCTGATACCCCTTGATAATGTCCCATTGGATGAAATGCATCGGGGAAGGGGTTTACAATGCTGACGTCATGCCACTGCGCGATTCTGGGTCGGCAATGGCTGTTTAAGTAAAAATAAATGGTGAATGCTTGTGAGCTATTATGAAATGGGGTGTTCAATATGTGACTTTAGATGTCCTTATTTCTCACGTGAGGTTCGCTGGCACTTGCACTGACTCATATGCTAGTGTATATATAATATTTTCAAAATAGATAGTGCCGCGCTCCCATGTACCAATATGTATATCTTATACTTTCAAAGTGCTAATGAATAGCTTTCAAGATACTGCATGTATCAAACAATTATTACTAGTGACTCAAAACATCATTGTGAATATTAATCTTCATGCAAGTGACATTAATAACTGATAATCCTAAGGTGATAGTGCCTATTAAAGTACAGTGATATACAAATCAGAAATACTCCTCTATTCTACTGTGATCCTTATATTTATATTGTGCAAACACATATATATTATGTGCACGTGCTTATGATATATTCAATAAAAAAAAAAAAAAAAAAAAAAAAAAAAAGTCTTTCAAAATAAATGTGCAGGTGGATTCTTGGTTCCCTCTCGCCGAGTGCTTAATGGTCTCCCTATGTGCTCACCTCTATATTTGCCTGAATAAATCCAGGCAAATACACTTTTTATCCTTCCAGGATAGATGGGATGGAATGATGCTCTTGAATTATCTCAGAAGGTGGATGTGGATTTATATTTGTTCTCCTGTAGCTGCTCATGAGTGGGTATACTGACCATCTCTCTGAGGATCTCCCAATTCCCCTCCTGGGGCTGTTTCCTTTTCCAGTCCTCCTTATATCAGCTCAAAGGGTGTTGTTCAATTGAGAAAGGAAGACAAACAGACCATAGTGTCTTATCCTTGTGCAAAAAGGGGGTTTATTGCTGCCAGTTGCACAGTAGTATACAATTGTAGTCCAGCATAAATGTGCTCTGCCTCTGTTCCTGCAGTGCTGTCTACCTGTGTCTGTATTCAGATCACCGAGCCTCTCCAGTGCAATGTCGTGACGTCAGAGCCCCTCCCCTACGCGTATCGTCACAGGGTCATGTGACTTCATCAGGGGGAATGATTAGATCTAATCATTCCCCCTGATGAAGTCACATGACCCTGTGACGATACGCGTAGGGGAGGGGCTCTGACGTCACGACATTGCACTGGAGAGGCTCGGTGATCTGAATACAGACACAGGTAGACAGCACTGCAGGAACAGAGGCAGAGCACATTTATGCTGGACTACAATTGTATACTACTGTGCAACTGGCAGCAATAAACCCCCTTTTTGCACAAGGATAAGACACTATGGTCTGTTTGTCTTCCTTTCTCAATTGAACAACACCCTTTGAGCTGATATAAGGAGGACTGGAAAAGGAAACAGCCCCAGGAGGGGAATTGGGAGATCCTCAGAGAGATGGTCAGTATACCCACTCATGAGCAGCTACAGGAGAACAAATATAAATCCACATCCACCTTCTGAGATAATTCAAGAGCATCATTCCATCCCATCTATCCTGGAAGGATAAAAAGTGTATTTGCCTGGATTTATTCAGGCAAATATAGAGGTGAGCACATAGGGAGACCATTAAGCACTCGGCGAGAGGGAACCAAGAATCCACCTGCACATTTATTTTGAAAGACTTTTTTTTTTTTTTTTTTTTTTTTTTTTATTGAATATATCATAAGCACGTGCACATAATATATATGTGTTTGCACAATATAAATATAAGGATCACAGTAGAATAGAGGAGTATTTCTGATTTGTATATCACTGTACTTTAATAGGCACTATCACCTTAGGATTATCAGTTATTAATGTCACTTGCATGAAGATTAATATTCACAATGATGTTTTGAGTCACTAGTAATAATTGTTTGATACATGCAGTATCTTGAAAGCTATTCATTAGCACTTTGAAAGTATAAGATATACATATTGGTACATGGGAGCGCGGCACTATCTATTTTGAAAAAGGCTGTTTAAGTAAGCTGGTATCTCTTTGCTTCAGTTGTTTTTTACTTTATTGGATTTTAATAAATACTACACTATTGGAATTCTATTTGCTCTTGGCAAGCTTTATTTCACTACAGCTCTGCTAGACAGAATGACACCCACTAACAGAGTCTCATGTCAAGACACATGTGCTTTTGGAATCTTTGTTTAAACACATGGGTGTTTATGCTGTTGTAGTGGCAGCCATCATTTCTGGTGTGTCTTCAATTCACTAGGAGATGGTCAGGGCAATCTTACATTGAATTGTTTTGCTGCAAGCAAGAGCACTTTATGGTGGTGGATGGACATTCTTTAAATTTCTTTCACTATTGTTTTTTGTTATCATGGATGTTTATCACATTATATTTGTTTTGATACATTTCAGTTTCACTATCATATGTTTGGCTCTACACTTTATGTTTTAGTTATTTATTTAGGTTTGTATAATACCTATTCGTGTTAGCTGCTTTACACTCTCAGTCAGCGCAGACATTGCTTATTTTATTTGATATATATTTTTATATACTCCTACCACTTCTGGCTTCTATTGTATTTGTCAGATCCCCTCAGTGGTTTCTGCAATGTGGTCCTTGCTGGTGGACGGCTCGCTGGTGTTCCCATGTATGGCCTCTCCCTGACATATCATTTGGAGCATCCTTAGTTAATTTTCCAACATTATCTGTTATCTATCATTCAATGTGGTGCAACCTGTAAGTGTTTGTGTAATTAGTTCTGTTGCATAGATATTTTTCTCTTAAAAATTTTATTATATACTTCATTGTTCACTCACTTAATAATATGTTTTAGACCTGACATATTTACTCCCTGCAGAAGGAAACAAGAATTCCGAAACGCTGGATTTGTTTAAACAATATCACTGCACAAGCTCCTTGAACCCACTTGCCAGTTGATGTAATACAGACTGTCAGGTTTTATGCACATTATGTGTTTGATATGTGATGCATTAATTATTGGATTCTATATACCACATCGAATCTTTTTGATTAGTTTTATCATGTAAATTTTTTGTAATAAACACTACTGTTTTATATTTTTTTGTATACTGATTGTGTTTTTTTGCCATATAAAGTCCCAGGGGAATATTTCTAGTCTTTTTTGGTCTATATACATTGGGATGTTGGCAAAAAACATATTAAAATGGTGGGACATCTTATCATATTGTTCATTTTTGGAACTCTTCTAAAATGAGAGCAAAGAATAAGTGACATTTCATCATGGCAATCACTTCTCAGCGCAGGTTAGTTATAGTGCATTTTCATGACTCATGGTGTTTACTACACCCGCAAGAGAAAGACTACAGTTATTTTTCCACCCTGCACTGGAACCAGAATTGACTACTTCTTCCTCTCACAGGCAGACCTCCCCTTCCTACATCAGGCCACGATTGAGCCTATGGTGCTATGCGACCATAACCCGATCACACTTACCCTAGTGTTTCCTGATCCACAATCTAGATCCAAAATCTGGTGACTTAACGCTGTTCTCCTGAAGGACCCCGCTGATGTCCAACACCTCGCATCCTGCGTGCTCAACTTTTTTGTACGTAATGACACTCTAGATACCACTCCTCTTATGCTATGGGAGGCCCACAAGTATGTAATCTGGGGAGAACTTCTTGCACTAGCGGCCAAACAGAAAAAAAAACACCAAACTTTACTTTCTTCCTTAATGTCCCGAATTAACTTCCTTGAGCGCACCCACAAACAAACCAGAGCAACAGCCACCCACCAGGAACTAACCAAAGTGAGATCCCAGCTCCTCATAGAACTGGAGAAGAAATCTAAATGACAACTCCTTCTTAGAAGTAAGGTATTTTACGAACACGGCAACAAGTGTGGTCATCTCTTAGCTAGAGCAGTGCAAGCAAAACTCTCCTCCTGGTCGATCTACCAAGTGTGAGATGCTAATGGGGGTGCTACATGTATCGAACGAATCGATTGCGGTGCAGGTCAAGTTGTTCTATAAGGATCTATACAACCTATCTCCTTCTGCTTCTTCGGCCTCCTCTGCGACTAAACATGCGTCACTTATGAAGGACTTCCTGGAGCGATATGGCCCAAAATTGTTGTCCTGAATTGCGGTGCATAAATTGGAGCTTCCACTCTCGCCAGAAGAATTCGACCAAACACTCCCCAAGCAAATATCCTCACAAAAATGACAAAAAGCATTCGTTCGTTATACTGTAATTATTTGCACTGGTACAAAATCTCATTGATTGGGAGGGTGCTCCATCCGCTAAAGTTACAAGCACAAAAAGGAAAAAGAAAGGTAGGAAATTAGTATACAGTTGCACCAGAGCTTACAAAAACATGGAATATTTTATCGCTGCTGTATCAAAAGCTTAAAGCGGAGTTCCACTCGACCTATCAAAAAATAAAAGTCAGCAGCTACAAAAACTGTAGCTGCTGACTTTTAAATAACAGCCACGTACCTGTCCCTCGGTCCCGTGGTGTGTCCCCCGCAGCTCGTCTCACCGGCCGCCCTGTATTCCAGGAGGCTGGCATCTTCACTGTGGGCACCCGGTGTGATAGCTTGCAGCTTCACAGCCGGGTACACACTGCATATGCGCGAGTAGCGCTGCGCTTCCTAATGGTCCTGTAGTCTTCTGGGACCTGTCACGTGTCCCAAAAGACTACAGGGAGGGAGGACACCTTCTGTTTCCGATCGCCTTGGCTATCGTACCGGAAGTGGGAGCGGTTACCTGTCAAATTCGGGTACCCGCTCCCCCCCAAAGGTGTCAATCCTTAATGGGGAGCAGTCCTTAAAGCGGAACTTCCCCTTTTGGATGGAGCTACACTTTAATAAAATGTTGGAGGCATGGTACAAAATATCCCTAACCCGCATCTTCATTTGCGGGGTATAGTATGCTGGTCTAGAAAGGCCGGTATTGATTTAAAGTCCAGTTGGAATTTTTGGAAAACTATTTTTTGTCCAGCTGACAAAAGTGCTTAGATTCTCTTAGAATATGAATGGATCAGTATATATAATATGGCACAAGACATATTTAAGGGTATTCCTGCACAGGGCTTTTTTTAGGTGTAGGAACTCAACCATGACACCCCAATCCACCTCTCCCCCACACACACACCCTCAAAACTGCATCAAATAGTGAGTGTTGTCAAGTTTCACTAACAGTGGGAGGGTCTTAAAGGGGCATTAAATACCAAGATTGTATTACTTATAGAGTGCAGAGTTGGGTGGTTACACACAGAGTGCAGAGTTCAGGGGTGCGCTATGTACATAGTGCAGAGTTCAGTGGTGTGCTGCATACAGAGTGCAGAGTTCAGGAGTGTGCTACACACAGATTGCAGAGTTTAGTCTTATTCCACAGCTGTTTACCTCTGCACCCCCATCCGCATCTCACTTTCACCCCTCTTCGGCTCTGACTTCTACATGCAACCCCCCACCTCTACTGCCCCCATTTTATTCCCCCTTCTTTAAAAGCTCCACCATCTTCCACACTTTTGTTGCTGTATGAAGCTGAACCACCCAGCCGGCTCCAGTACCTCCCCACACATTGCAGATGGCTTCACCTCTCTCATTTGAAAGGAGATTATCCAATGTGGGTGTCGCATCTGTATTGCACCCTGGGCACCTGCATCTCCCTTGTCCCCATCCTGTACTCAGGGAGATAAAATCTGTAGGAGCCATTGAGAGACATGCTGTCACTTGTAAACACATATAACATAGCATAACGTAACATAAAAAAAAATATACCGCATAACATAACATAACATAGCATGTAACATAACATATAACATAACGTATATTAAAACACATGACATAGAATATAAAATACCATAACATATAACATAGCATAACATTTAAAATACACTAAATTGCCAAAAGTATTGGGGCGCCTGCCTTTACACACACATGAACAATAATGGCATCCCAGTCTTGGTCCGTAGGGTTCAATATTGAGTTGACCCACCCTTTGCAGCTATAACAGCTTCAACTCTTCTGGGAAGGCTGTCCACAAGGTTTAGGAGTGTGTCTATGGGAATGCTTGACCATTCTTCTAGAAGCGCATTTGTGAGGTCAAGCACTGATGTTGAACGAGAAGGCCTGGCTCGCAATCTCTGCTCTAATTCATCCCAAAAGTGTTCTTTTGGGTTGAGGTCAGGGCTCTGTGCAAGCCAGTCAAGTTCCTACAACTCGCTCATCCACGTATTTATGGACCTTGCTTTGTGCACTGGTGTGCAGTCATTTTGGAACAGGAAGGGGCCATCCCCAAACTGTTCCCACAAAGTTGGGAGTATGAAATTGTCCAAAATGTCTTGGTATGCTGATGCCTTAAGAGTTCCCTTCACTGGAACTATGAAGCCAAGCCCAACCCCTAAAAAACAACCCCACACCATAATCCCCCTCCACCAAACTTTACACTTGGCACAATGCAGTCAAAACACAATGCTGCCAAACCCAGACACGTCCATCAGATTGCCAGACAGAGAAGCAGGATTCGTCACTCCAGAGAACACATCTCCACTTCTCTAGAGTTCAGTGGTGACGTGCTTTACACCACTGCATCCGATGCTTTGCACTTAGTGATGTAAGGTTTGGATGCTAGGCCATGGAAACCCATTCCATGAAGCTCTCTACGCACTGTTGCGTAATCTGAAGGCCACACGAAGTTTGGAGGTCTTTAGCTATTGACCCCTGACCCCGCTCTATCATTTTACGTGGCCTACCACTTTGTGGCTGAGTTGCTTTTGTTCCCAGTTACTTCCACTTTGTTATAATACCATTATCAGTTGGAATATATAGTAGCATATATAGTAGCAAGGAAATTTCATGGATGGACTTATCGCATAGGTGGCAACCTATCACGGTACCACGCTTGAATTCACTGAGTTCTTGACAGTGACCCATTTTTTCACAAATGTTTGTAGAAGCAGTCTGCATGCCTAGGTGCTTGAGGGGTGTCCCAATACTTTTGGCAATATAGTGTATATCAAAACAAAAAAAAAATACAACATAACATATAATATTTCTTGCAGAATACAGAAGTAGGCCTTTTTTCTGCACAGTGTAAGTGTCCTTGCCCACTTTCACAGTGGCTACATAATCGGAAGTTGGTCCCATTGGCTACCTATCTGTAGCCCAGAACAAGAACTGTCTGCGACTGCTTGGTTTGTGCTCAGAACACTTAGTGTGCTCTCAACACGTGAACAGCCACCCAGCAATGCATATGTATGGCATGTGGGCATTAAAGCCCTCTCTTTTGTGGCAGGACATATGTATTCGACATTCGTAAAAGGGTTTAACAAGTTATGTGAATTGACTACTTTTAAGATAAATCCAACATTAGTTATCTCAAGTCAAAAATTTACATGTACCAAAAGACCCCCCAGTGAGACTTTATTGCAGCATTGAGATATTACACGTATATCCAAGAGAACATTTTTCTAAAAGAATTATCAGCTTTATTACATACACATATTTTGTATGAAATACATACATTTTAAAGGAACATCGCTCTGACAATATTCTTACAAAAAAACTTTTTTTCACAAAGTCAAAAACCACTCAGGAGGGAAGAGAAAATTACCCCGACGCGTTTCGATCATTCCACATTTTAGATCTTCTTCAGGGCATATAAAGACAAGGATAGTTTCTGGTAAACATGTAAACAGTAACAGGTGAATATACCAAAAATAAACAATTGGTCAATGGAATTTTTGTCTCAAAACCAGAGATAATACTTACAAAAACATATGTCAGAGCAATATATAGAATAGATAAAATAAAGTAAAATTGACTTACTATTCAGTACCTTGTCTTAGTGAATTCACCCCACAGAAAAAAGAAGTTTATTGGTTTTGTTCCAGCAGCCATAAATAAAGCTGAAGAATTATATCATAAATAATTAGTCCATAAGTAATAGTGTGAAATCTTCTTAACCGCCTCCCGCCCGCCATATAGTAATATGATGGATGCAAGGTGGTTCTCTCGTTCTGGGAGGATGTCATATGACTTCCTCCCATTCTAACTGCGCATGCGCGGCTCCCGGAGCGCACAGCGTGGCGATCGGCGGTGCGCTGTGTCCCTCAGACACAGCGGATCACCAATCCACGGAAAGAGCCAAAGATGTCGGCTCTGTCATGTGATCAGCTGTGTCCAATCACAGCTGATCACATGTAAATAGGGAAATATCGGTTATCGGCATGTCTCTCCCCACGAGCTGTCACGCTGACAGCTCGTGAGGAGAGGAGAGCCGATAGTCGGCATTCATCGGAGGGGACATGTACACAGATCATCAGAGCACTGATGATCAGTGTGCCCTGATGATCTGTGTAGCCCCAGCAGTGCCACCTGTCAGTGTCCATCAGTGCCAGCTCTCAGTGCTCATCCATGCCACCTGCCAGTGCCCATCAGTGCCACATTTCAGTGCCCATCAGTGCCACATCAATGCCACATATCAGTGCCCATCTGAGCTGCCTTTCAGTGTCACCTATCAGTGCCAGTCAGTGCCACCTATCAATGCCAGTCAGTGCCACCTATCAGTGCTGCCAATCAGTGCCAGTCAGTGCCGCCTATCAGTGCCAGTCAGTGCCGCCTATCAATGTCTATCAGTGCCCGTCAGTGCTGCCTATCCATGCCGCCTAACAGTGCCATCTATCAGTGCCAGTCAGTGCCACCTATCAGTGCCGCCTATCAGTGCCATATATGAGTGCTGCCTTTCAGTGCCCATCAGTGCCACCTACCAGTGCCTCCTCATCAGTGCCCATCAGTGCCACCTATCAGTGTCCATCAGTGCAGCCTATCAGTGCCCATCAGTGCAGCCTCATTAGCGCACATCAGTGAAGGAGAAAAATCACTTATTTACAAAATATTATAACAAAAACTAGGAAAAAACTTTTTTGTTTCAAAATTTTCAGTGGTTTTTGATTTAAGAAAAAATAAAAAAACCCAGAGGTGATTAAATACCACCAAAATAAAGGTCTATCTGTCACAAAAATATGATAAAACGTTCATATGGGTACAGTGTTGCATGACCACCCAATTGTCATTCAAAGTGCGACAGCGCTGAAAGCTGGAAATTGGCCTGGGCAGGAAGGGGGTATAAATGCCTTGTAGGCTAGTGGTTAAAGTATTACTAAAGCCAGAACCCTGCATTCACTATATCCGATATCCCACAGTACACAGAACATGCAATTATTTTAGTAAATATAAACTGCTAAATACCTTTTCTCATCAGCAGTATATAGTCTTGTGACCTCTATCAGTGTACAGCAGAGCACTGGTTAAAGCTTGTAGGAGGAGTTTTCATTCTCTCTTGATTGTCCTATGAGGCTGCATAACCCCTGACCCTCTGTATGGACAGTGCTGATTGGCACTGTGCTGATCACTTGCACTTTCCCAAAGAAAAAAACTCTCTAGCAATACACACCAAACTGAGCATGTGCAGAATGACTCCTAGAGCTCTGTACTATTAGCAGATGGATTGGGAACAATAGAAGAAGGGGATCAGAGAACACAGGACTAAACATTGCGGACGTTACACAATGCGGAGGATTAACCCCTTAGGTTTCATCATGAGTATAACAAGCATTCTTTACCGCACATAAGGACTGATTTTACTGTTGTGGGTTTAGCAACAAACTCTTGATAGAAAAATTTAATTCAAAGATGTCACCACAATCCTCAAAATCACTGTGAGAATATATGCTTGCCCGTGGTTTTCCTTTCAAACACACCAGTGCTGTCAACACCATATACACTCACAGGCCCCTTATTCACTTACACCTGTTCAATTGTTTGGTAATACAAATTCCTAATCAGCCAATCACATGGCAGCAACTCAATGCATTTAGGCATCTAGAAGTGGTGAAGACGACTTGCTAAGGTTCTAACCGAGCATCAGGAAGATGGGAAGAAAGGGGATTTAAGTGCCTTTGAACGTTGTTGGTGCCAGACGGGCTGGTCTGAATATTCAAAAACTGCTGATCTACTGGGATTTTCATGAACAACCATCTCTAGAGTTTACAGAGAATGGTCATAAAAAGAGAAAATATGCAGTAAGCAGCAGTTGTGTGGACAAAAATGCCTTGTTGATGTCAGAGGAGAATGGGCAAACTGGTTCCAGATGATAGAAAGGCAACAGTAACTCAAATAACCACTCTTTACAACCAAGCTATGCAGAATACCATCTCTGAACACACAACACATCGAACTTTGAAGCAGATGGGCTACAGCAGCAGAAGACCACTCCGGATGTCACTCCTGTCAGATAAGAACAGGAAACAGGCTACAATTTGCACAGGCCCACCAAAATTGGACAATAGAAGATTGGAAAAAACGTTGCCTGGTCTGATGAGTCTCGATTTCAGCTGCAACATTCAGAGGGTAGGGTCAGAATTCGGAGTAATCAACATGAAAGCATGGATCCATCCTGTCTTGTAGCAATGGTTCAGGCTGGTGGTGTAATGATGTGGGGGATATTTTTTCTTGGCACACTTTGGGCCCCTTACCACCCATCGAGCATCGTTTAAACACCACGGCCTACCTGAGTATTGTTGCTGACCATGTCCATCCCATTATGACTACAGTGTACTTATCTTCTGATGGTACTTCCAGCAAGATAATGCACCATGTCACAAAGCTCAAGTCATATCAAACTGGTTTCTTGAATATGATAATGAGTTCACTGTACTCCAATGGCCTCCACAGTCACCAGATCTCAATCCAATACAGCACCTTTTGGATGTGGTGGAACGGGAGATTCGCATCATTGATGCGCAGCCAACAAATCTGCAGTAACTACATGGTGCTATCATGTCCATATGGACCAAAATCTCTGAGGAATGTTTCCAACACCTTGTTGAATCTATGCCACGAAGAATTAACCTCCCTGGAGGTATTCCCAAGTGTAGCTCGGGGTAAAGTTTCAGCACCACAAGCGGTAACCCCGAGCTACACTCGGGAATACCTTGCAGCGTTGCTCCGGGATCTCTTCTTCTCTTACCTTGTCCTGCGCTCCTGCGATGTCCCTCCTGCAGTGTCCCCGGCAATGTCCTCCGGCCGGTGCCGGCATCTATCTTCCGGTTCCGTTCTCTGCGACGTCGGGACATATAGGGACGGAACTGGCGGGAAATGTAAAAATGTCAAAAAGGGACATTCACTAAAATAACATAGTAAAACATTACTGTATCAAACCATTTCACATACATTTTGTCCCTAATGCTTTGTCCTGTGCCCTGCCTGCATTTTTACTATTCTGTCTGCCTGGAAACTGAGAAAAGTCCATGACGTCCAAAAAGCGTCCCTTTAGGTCAAAAGTGGTTTTAGACCAGCTAGAGAACAGCGATAGTAAATCAGAACCACTTGCAGAATTGAGTGATAATGATTTGTGGGGAAATTCGTCATCAGACACTGAAAACGATTTTGCAACTTTGCTCAGTGATGTGCGAACTTGGTGCTATATTTCACATTTCAGTGTTTTTGTTTTGATTATATTATTTAATTAAATGTATTATTATTATATTATTATTATTATTATGATTATTTATTACATTATAATTTATGATTTAGTGTTTCAAATTTTATCATACCCGGGATGTTTACTAGACTCTTGTTCGGACAGATTTCAGTGAGTTATTCCTAAAAATTACAGGCCTACAATAAAAAAACTACATATTTTCATGCAAAAAAATGTACAGCTTTGAGCACAGAAATACTGACATAATCAGACCGCTAGGGAGGCTATGGCAGTTTTGAAGGCAAAAAGGGCTCCAACCCAGTACTAGCAAGGTGCACCTAATAAAGTGGCCGGAGAGTGTAAATTGCTTGCGCACCTTAGGAAATGAAACTATACACAAAGTACAGGTTGTAACATGTTTGTTTGAATAAATTAGGCGGCACTGATGGATACTGATTGGGCTGCACTGATCATCAGGGCATCAGTGCCCTGACTATCAGTGTAATTGTGTGCTGTTACAGGATTGCGGGTTATCAGCTGTCCTTTCCTCACACAGTGACAGCACTGAGAAAATGGAAATTCCAATAACTGGCATTTATTTACATGGGATCATCTGTGATTGGATACAGCTGATCATATGGTAAAGAACCGCTGTGATTGGTCCTTTACCTCAATCTGTGAACAACTGTGTCCAAAGGACACAGTGATGACAGGACACGCTCAATGTGCGCCCTGGGGGCATGCAGGGGCAAGGTTCTGGGAGGGTGTCAATAGACGCTCCTTCCACAACTGGACAACCACGCTGTAGCCGTGGCTTCTTCAGGAAACCCTATAGAGCTGTTTTGTATTACAGAGTGCATGTTAGGCACACAATTAACCACTTGATTTCCCCTAGATGTTAACCCTTTCCCAATCAGTGTCAGTAATACAGTGGCAGTGTACAGTAATAGCACTGAGTATAAATATTGATGTCAGTTAGTGACCCTCCCAGTAAGCATCAGCTGGCGCCAAATTGCCTGCCACACTATCACAGTCCCACTAAAGGTCACTGATCACTTACCATTATAGCTTCATAGCTGCGTAAATTCTAGTATATACAGTTAGGTCCATATGTATTCGGATACAGGCACAATTTTCATACTTTTGGCTCTATATGCCACCAGAATAAATTAAAATGAAACAATCCAAATTAATTTGAAGTGCATACTATCAGCTTTAATTCAAGGGGTTGAACATAAATATTGAGTACAAATTTAAGGTACTGCAACCATTTTTACACAAAGTCCCTCCATTTTCAATGGCTCAAATGTAATTGGTCAAATGAACATATTCATAAATAAAATGTTAATTTTTAATATTTTGTTGAGAATCCTTTACTGACAATGACTGCCTGAAGTCTGGAACCCATGGACATTACCAAAGACTGGGTTTCCTCCTTTCTGATGCTTTGCCAGGCTCTAACTGCAGCTGTCTTCAGTTGTTCTTTGTTTGTGGGTCTTTCTGCCTTTAGTTTTGTCTTTGAGAAAGTGAAATGCATGCTCAATTTGGTTGAGAACAGGTGACTGACTCAGCCATTGCAGAATATTCCACTTCTTTGCCTTCAAAAGCTCCTGAGTTACTTTTGCAGTGTATTTTGTTTTTTGTCCATCTGTACTGCTGCATTTGGCTGAATCAGGGCTGACAATATATCTCTAAACACTGCAGAATTCATCCGGCTGCTTCTGTCTTCTGTCACATCATCAATAAACACCAATGACCCAGTGCCACTGGAAGCCAAGCATGCCTATGCCATCACACTGCCTCCACCATGTTTTACAGAAGACATTGTGTGCTTCGGATCATGAGTTGTTCCAAGCCGTCTTCACACCTATTTCTTCCCGTCATTCTGGTACAGATTAATCTTAGTTTCACTTTACTTTTTTAGATGTTTTTTGGCAAAATCTAATCTGGATTTTCTGTTCTTCAGGCTTGTGAATGGTTTGGGTTTATGTATTTGCTCCTGTGAAGTCTTCTCGATTGTAGACTTTGACTATGATACACCCACCTCCCGGAGAGTGTCCTTCACCTGTCTGGATGTTGTGAATGTGTTTTTCTTTACCATACAGAGGATCCTGCGATCATCCACCACTGTTGTCTTCCGTGGACGTCCATGCCTTTTTATGTTGCTGAGCTCACCAGTGTGTTCTTCTTTCCTCAGAATGTACCAAACTGTTTATTTGGTGACTCCTAATGTTGCTGCTATCTCTCTGATGGATTTATTTCATTTTTGAAGCCTTACAATGGCCTGTTTCACTTGTATGGGCAGCTCCTTTGAACGCACGATATAGGTTCACAGCAATAGATTCCAAATGCAAATACCACACTTAGAATCAACTCCAGACCTTTTACCTGCTTAATTGATGAAGAAATAACGAAGGAGTAGCCCACACCTGGCCATGAAACAGCTTTTGATTCAATTGTCCAATTACTTTTGGTCCCTTGAAAAAGGGGGTGTGGCTACTCTTAAGAGCTGTAATTCCTAAACCCTTCCTCCAATTCCGATGTACATACCCTCAAATTAAACCTGAGAGTGTGCACTTTCAGCCCATATCAATTATATAACTATAACTTGAATATGTTTTGGTAAATACCTGAACAAATCTAAAATTGTGCCTGTGTCCAAATATATATGGACCTAACTGTATACCATAGTTTGTAGACGCTGTAACTTTCGCACAAACCAATTAATATACACTTATTGGGATTTTTTTTTACCAAAGACATGTAGCAGAATACATTTTGGCCTAAATTTCTGAAGAAATTTATTTTTTTATTTTCTTTTTGTTGGGTATGAACTATAGCAGGAAGTAAAAAAAATTTTTCCCAAAATTTTTTGTCTTTTTCGTTTATATAATAAAAAATAAAAAACCTAGTGGTGATCAAGTACCACAAAAAGAAAGCTCTATTTGTGTGAAAAAATTTTTAATGAATTGTGTACAGTGTTGCATGACAGTGCAATCGCCATAGTAGTGCAGTGCTGAATAGCAAAAAATGCTCTGGTTATGAAAGGATAAAACGTTTCAGAGATCAAGTTGTTAACCTCTTCACGCTGGCCAAACGCAAATGTGCGGCCTCCCAGCGTCTGGGCCTAGGCGCCAAGCGGCCGCACGTTTGCATTCTATTAAAAAAGGACATATGTGCCGAGAGCGTGCGCCCTGCGCGCTCCCAGCACACATGTCCGGTACTCACGGAAGGTCCCGATCTCCTCTTTTGATCAGGACCTTTCCCGATCATGTGACTGCGGTGACGACGCGTCACGGCGGTCACATGACCCTAAACCCCGCCTCCTGAAACTCTTAAAGGGCCGTGAAGGGGTTAAGGATTGTGGTGACATCTTTGAATTAGATTTTTCTATCAAGAGTTTGAACACTTAAAGTATAACTAAAGGCAAAACGTGTTTTTAAGTTTTGGATAGAGTGGAGCTGGATAAGAACACGTCATTTTTATTGCTGTCTGTGTCCCTGATAAGGAGATTCAGAGCTGATTCACACTTGTGTGGTGCAGATTGATGCTCAAGTTTCACAGCTAATGGACACAGAAGCTGTTCACCGGTTCATGTCAGGTTTACATCAGGATCAGAATACGTTCAGGTCAGGATTTTATCCTGTTCACACACATGCAGTTTAGAAACGGTTCCCATAGAAGTCAATAACCTGTACACTTCTCAGAAATCGTAGAGGACTGTTTTACAATCTGCACTGAATCCACACTACCAGTCCACCGGACATATGTGAACAGGCACCATAGGAAGCAATGTTATTTCACATGTCATGCGTTTTGAATGCGGTTCAAACTGCATCCAATCCGCATGTATGTGAACTGGCACTCACCCTCTCTATATTTCCTGTTTGCCATTATCATTGAAAGTGAAAGTAAAAGAAAACCCCACATTGTGGGTTGTCCCCAGAAAAGTAACAGAGGGAACATCTTTCAGTGGGCACACTGGTTCTGGTGACCTGGGGGTCCCCAAGGAATTCACTTGCCTACTGGGCACTTTTACCCCCTTCTTGCCCAGGCCAATTTTCAGCTTTCAGCGTTGTCGCACTTTGAATGACAATTGCGTGGTCATGCAACACTGTACGCATATGAATTTTTTTTTTTTTTTTTTTTCAAACAGGTAATGTTTCTCCTTCACTGATGTGCATTGATGAGGCTGCACTGATAGGAAGCACTGATAGGCACTGATAAGCAGCACTGATGAGGTGGCATGGATAGGCATTACGGATGGGCACTGATAGGCAGGACTGATAGGCGTCACAGATGAGCTCGCACTGATATGCAGCAATGATGGGCACTGATAGGTGGCACTGACTGACGGCACTGCTGGGCACTGCTTGGTGGCACTGCTGGGCAGCACTGATGGGCACTGGTGGGTGGCACTGCTAGGCACAGGTGGGTGGCACTGCTTAGCATTGGTGGTGGCACTGCAGGGCACAGGTGGGTGGCACTGCTGGGCACTGATCATCAGGGCTGATCTGTTATCTGACACTTGCCATTTATCGGTAGTACTTTCCCTTATGCTGTGACAGCATGAGGAAAGTGCAGCCGAAAACGAGCAACTGCATCTACCCGGTGATCTGCTGTGTCATTGGACACAGCTGATCTCGTGGTAAAAGGCCGCTGTGATTGGCCTTTTACCACATCACGTGATCAGTTGAGTCCGTAGGATACAGCGATCACAGAGACCGCTGGGTGCGTGCGTTCTGGGAGGACGTCATATGATGCCCTCCTAGAACCGGACAACAGTGCTGTAGCCGTCATTCAGCTATAGTCCGCTTGTCAAGTGGTTAAAGTGGCTGTAAAGGCTCAAGGTTTTTTACCTTTATGCATTCTATACATGAAGGTAAAAGCCTTCTCTGTGCAGCATCCCCCCCCAGTCCCCCCAATACTCACCTAAGCCCCCTCTCAATCCAGCAATGCGCACTTCAGTCTCGGCTATCCCAGGACTCCCTATTACCATTGGCTGAGACAGAAGTGGGAGCCAGTGGCCATCACTTTAATTTGCAGGGATTTCCTCTCACTTCCTGTTTGGCGATGGAACAGGAAGTAAAGGAAAAACTCTGCAAAGGGACACAGCTGACAAAAAAAAATTCTGACGGGTTATAACCATCCCTTGCTCTATCCAAACTAAAAAAAAACAGTTTTGCCTATAGTTCTATCTTAATAAAATTTAGCACTATTATTTATGGACTAATTGTTTATTATATCATTTATACAGGCATAGCATGCTTTACCAACGCCTCGGTTAACATAATTTTCGGTTTACGAATGAAAATCCATTGAAAATAATGCCTCGGTTTACAAAATTTTTTCCCAATATGAAGTAAGTTTCCCCAGGATACATTGCATCTGGGAGGTTTATAGTGCCAGCCCCATGCCTTTAAAGTGGAGTTCCACTCACACTGTCAAGAAATAAAAATCAGCAGCTACAAAAACTGCAGCTGCTGACTTTTAAAAAACAGCCACTTACCTGTCCCTCAGTCCCTCTGTGTGTCCCCCGCAGCCCGTTTCACTGGCCGTCCTGTATTCCAGGAGGCTGGCTTCTTCAGTGTGGGCACCCGGCTGTGATAGCTTGCGGCTTCACAGCCGGGTACCCACTGCGCATGCACGAGTAGCGCTGCACTTCATGAATGGTCCTGTAGTCTTCTGGGACCTGTCACGTGTCCCACAAGACTACAGGAAGGGAGGGCACCTTCCTTTTCCGATCGCCTAGGCAATCAGACTGGAAATTGGAGCGGGTACCTGTCAAATTTGGGTACCCACTCCCCCCCACTCCCCAAAGGTGCCAATCCTTAATGGGGTGCGGAGGAGCAGTCCTTAAATCGGAACTTCCCCTTTTGGGTGGAGCTCCACTTTAAAGTGCACTTTATAAAGAGGTTTGAACAGATAAAACTATTTTGACCTTTTTTGACTTTTTCTGACCTCCGGAACGGATTCATTGGTTTTCAATGCATTTACAATTTTTTTTTTTATCATGTCCCTGTACAGTACTATGCCTTTAAAGTGCACTTTATAAAGAGTTTTGAACAGATAAGACTTTTTTTGTTTTTCTTCTGAACTCCGGAATGAATTAATTGGTTTTCAATGCATTTAAGAATTAATTTTTAATCATGTCCCTTTACAGTATTTATGCCTTTAAAGTGCACTTTATAAAGAGTTTTGAACAGATAAGACTTTTTTTGGTTTTTTTTTCTGACCTCCGGAACGGTTTAATTGGTTTTCAATGCATTTACAAATTTTTTTAATCATGTCCCTGTACAATATTTATGTCTTTAAAGTGCACTTTATAAAGAGTTTTGAACAGATAAAAAACTTTTTTTTACTTTTTTTCTGACCTCCGGAATGGATTAATTGGTTTTCAATGCATTTACGAATTAATTTTTAATCATGTCCCTGTACAGTGTTTATGCCTTTAAAGTGCACTTTATAAAGAGTTTTGAACAGATAAAAACCTTTTTTTGACTTTTTTCTGACCTCCGGAATGGATTAATTGGTTTTCAATGCATTTACGAATTAATTTTTAATCATGTCCCTGTACAGTATTTATGCCTTTAAAAGTGCACTTTATAAAGAGTTTTGAACAGATAAAAGACTTTTTTTTTTACCTCCGGAACGGATTAATTGGTTTTCAATGCATTCCTATAGGAAACTGGGTTTCGGTTTACAAATTTTTTGCAATACGAAATGTCCCGGAGAACGTATTAAATTTGTGAACTGAGGCACGCCTGTATAATTTTTTTTTTGCACGTATGGTAGCAAAGCAGCACTTTTTTTTGCATATATACGTTATGATTTATGTGTGGGAACACATTTTTTTGTTTCTGCAGCAGTCTATACTTATGTGTTCAGTCTAATTTTGAATTTAATTTTCACATTTTAAGGCAAATTTTATTTTTGAAGCTCATTTCCATAAAACAACCCCTTGAGACTATGCTGTGATCTCTCATCTATGTGAGCCAAGTCCCTCTGTCCCTATCAGTTGCTATGTATACATACATATATACTGTACATGTTGAACAGCTAAATGAGTGTATTTCTTTCACATTATTACACAGAGCTCTACCACACATCTACTCCTCAGCACTAAAAACCCTCTGTGAATCAGGCGTAAAATAAGTGAGGACCCCAAAAACGCGGGGTTTCGGTTTCCCTAGAGACGGGTCTGACCTCTCGTGCCTGCATAAAAAAAATAATATTGCTTTAGTTCAAATCTTTACTTTGCGTGATAAACACTTCCACTGTACAAACTAATATAACGATTCTCAGTTGATATTGGAATTCTGAATGCTTGGGAAGAGCTCTATTCCAGACAGGAACCGCCGTGGAAGGCCCTCCCGCCCAGCAACGTTGTGAATTCGTAGTAAGGATCGCAATGGCGGACGCCGAACAGGAGGAAAGAGAGAGCCTGCGTTTGGCTGAAGAGGGAGAAGAGGAGATGGAGTCGGAGGAAGAAAAACAGCAGCAGCAGGGAAAGGGTTCGTCTGAGGAGTCAGGAGAGTCTTCTTCCAGTGAGGAGGATGATAAGGAGTGTGAGGTGGAGATCCAACGGCTGGAGGAGCAGGTAATGTACTGAGGGGAGGAGGAGGCCTCGCAGGCAGCTCGCTTGTCCGCAATGGGGAGAAGGGCAGTATACTGGGGGGTTCATTCATACATAACCTTCAGCCTGCCCTGACTGCCATTATCACACAGCAATGAACGAAAACTGTACGTCAACCAATCCGCTTCTAGCGTCAGCGTGTTCAGTAAGGCTCTGAAAATGAAAGATTGAAGCGGATTGGTTGTCATGCACAACTGCTGCAGATTCCATCTGCTCCAGGCTTAACCACTTACCCTCCAGAGGATTTACCTCTTCCTGACCAGGCCATTTTTTTGCGTTATTGTAACTGACAATTGCGTGGTCATGCAATGCTGCACCCAAATGCAAATTACATTTATGTCTGTTTTTTTTCCTACAAATGGAGCTTTCTTTCGGTGGTATTTGATCGCCTCTGTGCCCTGCAGTGCCACCCACCTGTGCCGCCCAGCAGTGCCATCTATCAGTGCAGCTCCATCAGTGCCACCTATCAATGCTGCCCATCAGTGCTGCCTATCCATGCCACCTCATCAGTGCTGCCTATCAGTGCAGCCTCATCAACGCACATCTGTGAAGGAGAAAAATTACCTGTTTGCAAAACTTTATAATAGATACAAAGAAAAACTTTTTTTTTTTAATTTTTTGCTCTTTTTTTTGTTTATAGTGCAAAAAAAAAAAAAAAACACCCAGCAGCAATTAAATACCACCAAGAGAAAGCTCTATTTGTGTGAAAAAAAAATAAATAAAAATGTCATATGGGTACAGTGTTGCATGACCGCACAATTGTCATTCAGAGTGCGACAGCGCAGAAAGCTGAAAATTGGCCTGGGCAGGAAGGGGATATAAGTGCCCGGTAGGCAAGTGGTTAAACATGTCCAGTAAAAAATCAAATTTCGTCATCAATTTAGGCCAAAATGTATTCTGCGACATGTCTTTGCTAAAAAAAAAAAAATCCCAATATGTGTAAATGAATTGGTTTACGTGAAAGTCATAGCGTCTACAAATGGCGGTATATATACTGGAATTTATTTTTTTTTTAATACTAGTAATGGTGGCGATCAGCGACTTCTAGTGGGACTGCAGCGGGCATTCTGACACTGGGGGGGGGGACTGTCACTGACATCCCCAGAGACACTAATACAGTCATCAGTGCTAATAAAAAGCACCTTGTGGTCGACAGCTGAGGCCGCCAATGGTGGCGCAGGTAGGTCCCGGCTTACCCAGAAATACAAAATCACATATATATACATGATTTTGCGTAGCTCTGCCGCCCTGTAGCAGTAATTCTGCTATAGGGCGGTCGGGTAGCGGTTAAAGTGTTACTAAACCCAGGACCCTGCATTTTCTACATCTGGTCACAGTACACAGAGCATGTAAGTGCAATTATTTTAGTAAATATAAACTGCATTTTGGGTCCTGCCACACAGGCGTTCTGTTTTGTTTTTTTTTTTTTAATTCAGATCAGTTATATTTAAAAAAAAAACAAAAAAAAAAACTGATCAGTTTTTCATCAGTTTCTCGTCATTGTCTCGTCAGTTTTTAAATCAGTTTTTTACATTCTTTACCAATGCAAAAATGGAGCGTATGTCCGTTACATTTGTTTTTCGTCTGTTCTGTTTTTTTTTTACGGAAGAAAAATAGGGTTTTCTTCCATTTATAAAATGGATGCAGACATTAACCACTTGCCGCCCAGCCACTGTAGATATATGGCGGCAGGGCGGCACTCGCAGGCAAAACCACGTTTTAAAACGTGTGTTTTGTAAACAAATAGGGGGCGCGCACGAGGCTCGCTGCTGCCCTATTTGTCCCGCCGATCACCGCCGCAGATGTGAGTCGCCGGGTCACAGCCGGTCCTTAGCGGCTGTTTCCCGGCGATCGGCGGCAAACAGTGACAGACAGCACAGCTGCAGTAGCTGTGCTGTCTGTCACTTCCCTGTCAGCTCGAGGATGAGCTGATCAAGAAAGAACAGTTTCTCTTTCTCGATCAGCCTTGTCCCGTGCAGCACACACCCCCGCTCCCTAGTAAAACACTCCCCTCACTCCTATAACCCTTCCCTGCAAAATAAAGTTAACCCCTTCCTCCCCAGTGCCATTAGTACAGTGTCAGTGTTTTTTTTTTTGCACTGATCACTGTATTAGTGTTTTTGGGGATGTCAGTAACCCTAAGTCAGTACCCCCCAATGTCAGAATGTCCACCGCAGTCCCGCCATAAGTCCCTGATCGCCGCCATAATTCGCTGATCGCCGCCATTATTAGTATAAAAAAACCCCTAAAAATCCCAGTATCTTTCCTGCCATTTGTAAACGCTATACCTTTCACGTAAACCAATTAATTTACACGTATTGGGTTTTTTGTTTTTTTTAGCAAAGACATGTCGCAGAATGCATTTTGGCAGAAATCTATGACTAAATTGGATTTTTGCACTTTTTTTTACTGGACATGTTTTATAGCAAAATGTCCAAAATATTGTTTTTTTTTCCTCAAAATTGTCAGCCTTTTTTTTTATAGCGCAAAAAATAAAAACCACAGACGATCAAATACCACCGAAAGAAAGCTCAATTTGTGGGGAAAAAAAGGATGTAAATTTTATTTATGTACCGTATTGCATGACCGCGCAATTGTCCGTTAAACTAGCGCAGTGCTGTATAGCAGAAAAATGGCGTAAATTGCAGTATCTATACCATAGATCAGCAATGGGCAAACTACGGCCCGGCGGACCTTTTAATCCGGCCCGCAGAGCTAGGCTCCCGCTAGGCTCCTCTCACAGTCCGCCCTGAAGACCGGTGTAGCATGAAAATCTGTCTCCTCTGAGGATCTGTCCCCCTCGACGTATCTGCGCATGTGCCGGAGATCGCCGATCGGCTGCTAATGCCTGAAACTGGCACATGCGCAGATACGTCGAGGGGGACAGATCCTCATAGGAGACAGATTTTCATGCTACACCGGAACGGCGCAGGAAGACGGCGAGAGGAACGGGCGGAGCAAAGGTAAGTGAATTGACACAGGGGGGACTTGGGGACTTAATATGGGGGATGAATTAATATGGGGAATGAATTACTATATGGGGAATGAATTACTATATGGGGGATGAATTACTATAGGGGGGATGAATTACTATAGGGGGGATGAATTACTATAGGGGGGAGGAATTACTATAGGGGGGATGAATTACTATAGGGGGGATGAATTACTATAGGGGGGATGAATTACTATGGGGGAATATTACTATACTTACTATGGATGACACATACACATCATTCATCTACTCTTGGTCCGGCCCCCGGGTCCAATATATAAACCCATTGCGGCCCTCAAGTCAAAAAGTTTGCCCACCCCTGCCATAGATTGTAGACACTATAACTTTCACACAAAGCAATCAATATACACTTATTGGGATTTTTTTACCAAAAACATGTAGCAGAATACATTTTGGCCTAAATTTATAACTAACGTTGAGTTTACTATATATTTTTTTATAGCTGAAAGTAAAAAATATTGTTTTTCTTCAAATTTTTTAGTATTTTTTTGTTTATAGCGTGAAAAATAAAAAGCGCACAGGTGATCAAATACCACCGAAAGAAAGCTCTATTTGTGTGAAAAAAAGGACGTAAATTTCGTTTGGGTGCAGCATTGCATGACTGCGCAATTATCAGTTGAATTAGTGCAGCGCCGAGTAGCAAAAAGAGGCCTGGTCATTAAGGGGGGTAAATCCTCTGGAGGTCAAGTGGTTAACGGATGTAAACAGATGACCCGTTTACAACCACTAGTACAAAAAAATACAAGGGTGTCCATTTTTTATCTGTAAACAGACATGAAAAACGGACATACGGAACTCCCGTGTGAAAGGACCCTTTCTCATCAGCAGTATATAGCAGTCTAATGACTTCTATTAGTGCCCAGCAGAGCACTAGTTTAAGCTTGTAGGAAGAGTTTTCATTCTCCCCTGATTGTCCTATGAGGCTGCGTAACCCTTGACTCTCTGTCTGGACAGTGCTGATTGGCCCTGTGCTGATCGCATGCACCCTCCCAAGAAAAAAAAATAGCAATACACACCAAATTGAGCATGTGCAGCTTGCCCCCAAGGCTCTGTTATATTAGGAGAAGGATTGGGGACTGTAGAAGAAGGGGAGGATCAGAAAAGACAGGAGCAAACATTTTTTTTACACAGTGCGGAGGATTAACTTCTTAGTTTCCAAAGTGAGTATACCAAGCATGCTTTGCTGCATATACAGACTGATTTTACTGTTGTGGGTTTAGCAACACTTTAAAGTGAAACTAAATTGAAATGAAAGAAATCTCAAGATTAGGTGGGCTGTTTAGAGCAGAAGGGACACGATATGCCTTTTCTGAAATAAAATGGATCAAACACTAGAGATGCACCGATAAATCAGAGGCTGAAAATGAGGTTATCATCGTGGTGCCAATAATGGCCACCGAAAATAGAAAAGGTAATACTACCGACCTAGCTCTGCCTTTCTTCCAAACTCAGCGTTCAAGCCTGCCCTCGATGCACATGGCTGGCAGCCAACAGCCTGCTGATTGGATTTTCTAGCTTGAGTCACGCTGTCTTGGCCGTCCTGCTGTCTGATTGGCTGGGGCCGTTTGAGCCAACTGATGATTGGCCGCTGGCCACCACCATTCAGGGCTGTCTAGGTCTCTTCTTTTTCTGTCTGTAAGTCAGAGCAAAGATAAGTTCTGTGTACACTGATCCATAGTAGCAAATCAAATGTCATCCTGTGCACAGATCTGAACATACAGGCCTCAATAGTTGAAGCTGAATGCTGAAGGAAAGAAAAAAATTACCCATGCAGTGGGGCTCCCCCAACACTACAAGAGTTAAGTGCATGTTTTTGCCTAGGGTACCTGGAAAAAGCCTGAAGGCTGTTTCATATGGGTGACCAGGGGGAGATAAAAAAGGGTCAGTTGACCTGCAATTTTACCTCCCTTCAACTGCCCACCTAAATTCTGCCATTACAGCTAGATGGGGCTGTCCACATGCTACAGCAATTTTTACTTTGCTAGCAGAGTCTTGACAGGCAGCCTTTCAGATATGCCCATTAGAGAATGCCACAACTGTCAGCCAAATGCTTGGCTTGCCGTTGCGGTGCATTTTCTTTTTTCTTATAAATACAAAAACACTCTTGAGATGATAAAAAAGCAGATATTCAGGATGTGGCAGGATTGCCTCCTGAACACCTGGCAGTTGCTGCTATGTTCCTTTTTTGAGGGCAGTAGGCATTGCCGCCTGTGTGAGAGCCCTTACGTACCTCATCCCTCATTACCCAGGCAGCCAGTGTTCCACTCTTCTGTCCAACACTCCAGTTATGAACAGGCCCTTAGTGTCCTCACCTACAATGCAGGACTGCTGGTTTTACACTACACTTGATGTTAGAGCTGCCATCACTTTTTAGAGAAGCGGCTCTAGAGGACTGGTCTCATGGAAGGGGGAGCCTGCTGAAGCAGAGGATAAGGTAAGTGAATAATAATACAATTTTTCCGTAATACCCTCTACAAAAACAAGCATTTAACACTTTTCAGTGTGGGGGGTACACCACTGGAAGAGTAGTATTGAGCATTCCCAGAGTTCAGCTTTCACGTTATTTTAAAGTCAAAACTTTTTTCCAGTATGGGGGGTGGGTGCTATCTGTATCTCATTAGTGAGATTTCACTTTACTTCATATCTTTCATTGTCAGGGATATCCCCTCTTAGCCATTCTGGGAACAAGTGTCCCATATGGAAGATTTTCACCTCTATTTCTGTAGTCTCATGAAAACTCAGATGTTGATTTACCATCACTTTTATTTCCGGTGACATTAATGATCAAAAAAGTTAGAGGGTGCATCTCCTTAACTAATTCTAAACCAGTAGTACTTGCTTTCCAGAGGATACTTCCAGAGTAAATATATTGTAGCAGTGTTCCCAGAGGCATGATGGGATTTGTAGTTTCACGACAGCTGGAGTGCAGAGGTTGCATACCTGTGGTATAGAATGTAGGCACTGATAAATTTATATATATATATATATATATATATATATATATATATATATATATATATATATATATATATATATATACATATACAGTCAGGTCCATAAATATTGGGACATCGACACAATTCTAACATCTTTGGCTCTATACACCACCGCAATGGATTTGAAATGAAACGAACAAGATGTGCTTTAACTGCAGACTGTCAGCTTTAATTTGAGGGTATTTACATCCAAATCAGGTGAACGGTGTAGGAATTACAACAGTTTGCATATGTGCCTCCCACTTGTTAAGGGACCAAAAGTAATGGGACAGAATAGTAATCATAAATCAAACTTTCACTTTTTATACTTGGTTGCAAATCCTTTGCAGTCAATTACAGCCTGAAGTCTGATAGACATCACCAGACGCTGGGTTTCATCCCTGGTGATGCTCTGCCAGGCCTCTACTGCAACTGTCTTCAGTTCCTGCTTGTTCTTGGGGCATTTTCCCTTCAGTTTTGTCTTCAGCAAGTGAAATGCATGCTCAATCGGATTCAGGTCAGGTGATTGACTTGGCCATTGCATAACATTCCACTTCTTTCCCTTAAAAAACTCTTAGGTTGCTTTTGCAGTATGCTTTGGGTCATTGTACATCTGCACTGCGAAGCGGCGTCCAATGAGTTCTGAAGCATTTAGATGAATATGAGCAGATAATATTGCCCGAAACACTTCAGAATTCATCCTGCTGCTTTTGTCAGCAGTCACATCATCAATAAATACAAGAGAAGCAGTTCCATTGGCAGCCATACATGCCCACGCCATGACACTACCACCACCATGCTTCACTGATGAGGTGGTATGCTTAGGATCATGAGCAGTTCCTTTCCTTCTCCATACTCTTCTCTTCCCATCACTCTGGTACAAGTTGATCTTGGTCTCATCTGTCCATAGGATGTTGTTCCAGAACTGTGAAGGCTTTTTTAGATGTCGTTTGGCAAACTCTAATCTGGCCTTCCCGTTTTTGAGGCTCACCAATGGTTTACATCTTGTGGTGGACCCTCTGTATTCACTCTGGTGAAGTCTTCTCTTGATTGTTGACTTTGACACACATACACTTACCTCCTGGAGAGTGTTCTTGATCTGGCCAACTGTTGTGAAGGGTGTTTTCTTCACCAGGGAAAGAATTCTTCGATCATCCACCACAGTTGTTTTCCGTGGTCTTCCGGGTCTTTTGGTGTTGCTGAGCTCACCGGTGCGTTCCTTCTTTTTAAGAATGTTCCAAACAGTTGTTTTGGCCACGCCTAATGTTTTTGCTATCTCTCTGATGGGTTTGTTTTGTTTTTTCAGCCTAATGATGGCTTGCTTCACTGATAGTGACAGCTCTTTGGATCTCATCTTGAGAGTTGACAGCAACAGATTCCAAATGCAAATAGCACACTTGAAATGAACTCTGGACCTTTTATCTGCTCATTGTAATTGGGATAATGAGGGAATAACACACACCTGGCCATGGAACAGCTGAGAAGTCAATTGTCCTATTACTTTTGGTCCCTTAACAAGTGGGAGGCACATATGCAAACTGTTGTAATTCCTACACCGTTCACCTGATTTGGATGTAAATACAAATTAAAGCTGACAGTCTGCAGTTAAAGCACATCTTGTTCGTTTCATTTCAAATCCATTGTGGTGGTGTATAGAGCCAAAAATGTTAGAATTGCGTCGATGTCCCAATATTTATGGACCTGACTGTGTGTGTGTGTGTGTGTGTGTGTGTGTGTGTGTGTGTGTATATATATATATATATATATATATATATATATATATATATATATTTATATATACACACACGATATAAAAAGTCTACACACCCCTGTTAAAATGTCAGGTTTCTGTGATGTAAAAAAATGAGACAAAGCTAAATCATTTCAGAACTTTTTCCACCTTTAATGTGACCTATAAACTGTACAACTCAGTTGAAAAACAAGCTGAAGTCTTTAGTAGGGGTTTGCACAGGCAATCCGACTTCTCCAGGATGGCACATCGATATGTGCCATTGCCAGAAGGTTTGCTGTGTCTCCCAGCACAGTCTGAAGAGCATGGAGGAGATTCCAGGAGATAGGCAGTTACTCTAAGAGAGCTGAACAGGGCTGTAGAAGGTCCTTAACCCATCAGCAGGACCGATATTTGCTCCTTTGTGCAAGGAGGAACAGGATGAGCACTGCCAGAGCCCTACAAAATGACCTCCAGTAGGCCAATGGTGTGAATGTCTTTCCCCAAACAATCAGAAACAGACTTCATGAGGGTGGCCTGGGGGCCCAATGTCCTCTAGTGGGCCCTGTGCTCACTGCCTGGCACCATAGAGCTCGATTGGCATTGCCATTGAACACCAGAATTGGCAGGTGTGCTTTTCATAGACGAGAGCAGGTTCACCCTGAGCATATGTGACAGATGTGAAAGGGTCTGGAGCCATGGAGAACATTATACTGCCTGTAACATCATTCAGCATGGCCATTTTGGTGGTGGGTCAGTGATGGTCTGGGGAGGCATATCCATTGAGAGACACACAGGCCTCTGCAGGCTAGACATTGGCACCCTAACTGCCATTAGGTATCGGGATGAAATCCTTGGACCCATTGTCAGACCCTATGCTGGTTCAGTGTGTCCTGGGTTCCTCCTGGTGCACGACAATGTCCAGCCTCATGTGGCAACAGTATGCAGGCAGTTCCTGGAGGATGAAGGAATTGATACCATTGAATGGCCCACATGATCTCCTGATCTAAATCCGGTAGAACACCTCTGGGATGTCATGGTTCAGTGTATCCTTTGCTGCCAGGTTGTACCTCAGACTGTTCAGGAGCTCAGTAATGCCCTGGTCCAGATCTGGGAGGAGATACCCCAGGACACCATCCTTTGTCTCATTAGGAGCATGCCCCGATGTTGTCAGGCATGCATACAAGCACGTGGGGGCCATACATAGTTAGTCTGGCTGAAAAAAGACAAAAGTCCATCCATACAAACTACTGAGTATCATTTTGAGTTGCTGCAATGAAATTTCAGCGAAATGGACTAGCCTGTTGTATAATTTTTTTTCACTTGATTTTCGGGGTGTCTTTGAATTCAGTTCTCTGTAGGTTGATAATTTTCATCTCGATGAAACGATGGGGCATCCTTACATTCCTAACACATTACCCAGTCCATATAAGTATAGCTATCCAGCATGATATATCTTCCATTAAGATTTGAAGATTTGATGTCTTTTCAAAGTGCTCCTTTAATTTTTTTTGAGCAGTGTGTGTATGTACAGTATCTCACAGAAGTGAGTCCACCCCTCACATTTTTGTGAATATTTTATTTTATCTTTTCATGTGACAACACTGAAGAAATGACACTTTTCTACGATGTAAAGTAGTGAGTGTACAGCTTGTATAACAGTGTAAATTTGCTGTCCCCTCAAAATACCTCAACACACAGCCATTAATGCCTAAACCGCTGGCCACAAAAGTGAGTACACCCCTAAGTGAAAATGTCCAAATTGGGCCCAAAGCGTCAATATTTTGTGTGACCACCATTATTTTCCAGCACTGCCTTAACCCTCTTGGGCATGGAGTTCACCAGAGATTCGCAGGTTGCCACTGGAGTTCTCTTTAACTCCTCCATGACATCACGGAACTGGTGAATGTTAGAGACCTTGCACTCCACATTCCGTTTGAGGATGCCCCACAGATGCTCAATAGGGTTTAGGTCTGGAGACATGCTTGGCCAGTCCATCACCTTTATCCTCCGCTTCTCTAGCAAGGCAGTGGTTGTCTTGGAGGTGTGGTTGGGGTCGTTATCATGTTGGAATACTGCCCTGCTCCCAGTCTCCGAAGGGAGGGAATCATGCTCTGCTTCATTTTGTGTGTGTGTGTGTGACACCTGAGAAGTATATTTAGTTATGTCTAAAACAGGGATTGTTTGGCAGTGATTAAAGGGGAAAAGACTGAAATACAGCACCCACATCTAAGGATTGGCAAGCTGCAATAATATTTGTTGTTTGGTTTAGGTACGGTTTAAAGAGAAGCTTAGCGGTTGCCAGTACTAGAATTAGTCACATAATATAGCATATTACTGCTTGTTCACACCATAACGCACCTCGTCACCCACATTGTAACACACAATAATGCTCTGTGTTTTCTCATTTACCAGCTGTCAATCAACGCCTTTGATTACAACTGCCATGTTGACCTCATCAAATTGTTACGGCAGGAAGGGGAATTGGAAAGGCTGCGACATGCCCGTCAGAAGATGAGTGAACTTTTCCCATTAACTGAAGGTATACTTTTTTCTGCCGCCTTTCTATTTTTAATAGTGTTTCTTTAGCCCCAATACTTCATTTCTTATTTTGTAAAATTTGGAAATGGTAAATATCCCTAATATACTCAGTAGTGCAGATATCAGATGCATACAAGTAAATAGGGTTAACAAAATAAACAGTACATTGCCAAAAGTATTGGGACACCCCTCCAAATTATTGGATTCAGGTGTTCCAATCACCTCCATGGACACAGGTGTATAAAATCAAGCACCTATGCAGACTGCTTCTACAAACATTTGTGAAAGAATGGGTCGCTCTCAGGAGCTCAGTGAATTCAAGTGTGGTACCGTGATAGGTTGCCACCTGTGTAATAAGTCTATCCGTGACATTTCCTTACTACTAAATATTCCATGGTCAGCTGTTAGTGGTATTGTAACAAAGTGGAAGCAACTGGGAACAGCAGCAACTCAGCCACGAAGTGGTAGGCCACGTAAATTGACAGAGTGGGGTCCACACATGCTGAAGTGCACAGTGCGCAGAAGTCGCCAACTGTCTGTAGAGTCAATAGCTAAAGACCTGCAAACTTTGTGTGGCTTTCAGATTAGCACAACAAGAGTGCACAGAGAGCTTCAAGGAATGGGTTTCCATGGCTGAGCAGCTGCATCCAAGCCTTACTTCACTAGATGCAATGCAAAGTGTTGGATGCAGTGGTGTAAAGCATGCTGCCACTGGACTGGACATGTTCTCTGGATTGATGAATCAGGCTGGTCTGTCTTGCAATCTGATAGACGTGTCTGGGTTTGTCAATTACCAGGAGAAAGTTACTTGCCTGATGGCATTGTGCCAAGTGTAACGTTTGGTGGAGGGGGGATTATGGTGTGGGGTTGTTTTTTAGGGGTTGGGCTTGGCCCCTTAGTTCCAGTGAAGGGAAATTTTAAGGTGTCCGCATACCAAGTTATTTTGGACAATTTAATGCTCCCAACTTTGTGGGAAGAGTTTGGGGGTGGGCCCTTCCTGTTCCAACTTGACTGCGCACCATTGCACAAAGAAAGGTCCCTAAAGACATGGATGAGCGATATTGGGGTGGAGGAACTTGACTGGCCTGCACAGAGTCCTGACCTCAACCCGATAGAACACCTTTGGGATGAATTAGAGCGGAGACTGCGAGCCAGACCTTCTCGTCTGACATCAGTACCTGACCTCACAAATGTGCTTCTGGAAGAATGGTCCCATAGACACACTCCTGAACCTTGTGGACAGCCTTCCTAGAAGAGTTGAAGCTGTTATAACTGCAAAGGGTGAGCCAACTCTATATTGAACTTTACGGACTAAGACTGGAATGCCATTAAAGTTCATGTGCGTGTAAAGACAGGTGTCCAAAAATTTTGGCAATATAGTGTGTGTAAACATTTCTGTGTTGTAACAAGTGACAAAATGCATTTACCCTTGCTGTGTAGTTGACGGAATACACTTTTTATTTTCGCTTAGGAGAAGCTAACAACATAGTAGAAGATTGCTCCACACAGTAATAGCTTTAGCTGAAATCTTTTATTTTGGATCTGTCCCTTGCACAGTTATCCATATAACACTGTTGGAACAGTAGTTCTTCTTTTATATATATGTTTGATTTCTGTTTTAAGGCTCATTACACGATGTAGTACTTGCAAGTGAGACATCTTGTTTTGGACTCTGTTTGTGGCAATTTTTTGATGTTTGGTCCACAGCTCCACATTTCCAGAGTTCATGGATGCACACTGAGATCTTTAGTTTATTTTAAAATTCTGATTTTTTTTTTCAGTCAGGTAAAATGGAATATTGTTTATGAACACTTCATGTGTACATATATGGTACATGTACAGTGAAAGGTGTAGCTGTAGGCTGTTCACTAATTTTCTTGGCTTACCTTTAGGTCTTGTGCATTCGGATGAACGAGCATGGACAGTAACAAGATATAGCATATTGCTGCAGCTTGGCTGACAGGTGGTTGTAGACAACTGTGATCAATAAGCCGGTACAAAGTAATGACTAGCTGACAGGAGCAGCAGCTGTCAGCCGTACATGTTTAACTGCACATGAAGTGGGAACCTACATTGGGAGGCAGATGTCCATTTCTGGACACATCTATGTGCATCCATGTTTGGACATCTGTCCCTTAATTTCAGGTAACCCCTAGATGTGTAAATACATACAAACAGCAGTGGGTTCTGACGGTCTGATATTGTTTTGCACAGGCTGAGTGTCCACAGCTGTCTACATGCATGCATCAGCCGAGCCTCAGAAATACCCTTGGCGTTATCTGTGCCGATCATCTGTGTGAATGTGACGTTAAAGCAAAATACTGGGCACAAGTTAAAATACACTTGCAGTAGGCCTTGTCCACACTGAAAGTATTAAATGCTCGTTAAGCCTGGGGATAGAGGAATAAAGTGTAATACCTAGTTTATTCCTCACTCTGGCAGACTCCCTCAATCTCTGGGACCAGTCCCGCACAGCCACCTCTAAGGCGCTTCGGTCAGCGATTGCATCAAGCACAATATAGGATGCCAAGGGCTTGGCCACAACCTGGGGCACTGGACAGAGCAGCGGAAACCTTGCTGAAGTGAGGAATATTGTAAGTAATAGTCTCTTTCTCTACCCCCCCCCCCCCCCCCCAGGCTTAACGAGCATTTACCCTTGCAGCGCAGGGGAGCCCCATTGCATGAGTGTTTGTTTTTTGATCCTGGGCTTCAACCTTTTTACTGAAAAAGAAAATTGCTTAATTGCTCACAAGTTTCATGGAGAGAGAGGGAATCTGGAGGCTTACAGCTTCTGTTGTGCCCACATGCCCGTACATATTCTGTGAAGAAAAAAAGGGAGAAATGATTTAATACATGGTTAAAGGCTAAGTGTACGTGCTGATGTGCTCCACAGTGAGCCATCACCTTCCAATGCTGCTGCTTTCCTCAATGTTTGACGAACACAAAGACAAGGTCAAACATTCTTTCCCAACAGTCAGGGTTTAATATCTTTGGGAAATCGTGTTTGACCTTACCTTTTGTCTGGGTCAAACTTTGAGGTAAGTGGCAGCATTGGAAGGTGATGGATCAGTGGTGGTGGAGCACATCATCAAGTATATATTGAGCACACATGACATATGCATGTCACGAAACACAATACTTTGAAGAAACCTCTTAGGGCTCGTTCACACTTGACTGTTTTATCAACTCTTGCCAAACGCCCCTATAGCGTTTGGCAAGCGTTGGTCCAGTGTTTGCGGAGCGTTTTTTAACGCTCGGCAAACGCCTAATGCGCGGTTCAGCGGCGGTTGCTAGGTGTTTGCCAAGCGTTAAAAACGCCCTACAAACGCCTATAATGAAGTTTGAATGGTGTTACCGCTCCGCAAACGTGTCGCAACTGCACCGCAAACGCCGGCCGGGCGTTTGCGGAGCGGCACCATAGACTAGAATAGGAGGCTTCAACGCCTCCAGACTCGACCAGAGGCGTCCGTTTTGCTGCGACGCTAACGCTCCCGTTAGAACAGCACCATGTGCTGCAATGTGCAGAATTGTCCGAGGCGTTTGGGAAGCGGTAAAAACGCTTCCCAAACGCCTTTCTGCCGCCTGCACACAACACTAGTGTGAACGTAGCCTTAATGGATATTTTATGAATTTTGTTTTGGTTTATATTAGTTTTATCTGTATGCTTTACATGAGTTTTTATTGTATTTATGAAAATTTAATGGGTAATTATGAATTATTAAGCACTGTGTATACAGTTGAAGTTGGTATTTATTGCACTTTATTGAGTAATATCAGTTTTATCACTATTTGTGTTTTATGCGTTTGTCATTTTTTATTTTTACAATTTTCTTTGCACATTTATAGTGACTTATACACATTTAGTTGTGCTGCACTTTTTCTCTCCTTGTATTACATAGGTGATGGGAGATCTAAAGGAGATTGTACAATCAGATTGTGTAGGAAGGTAGTATTATAACGAGGGAGGTGTGGTCCACAGTGGTGAACACACCCTATAACACCCCCTTCTGTGATGCAACAAGGAAGTAAAGGCTTCTGGGAAGTGGTCTAAAGGAAATTAATGCTGAGATATCATCTACAGGAAATTATACAATCTGAAAATCTGTTCAAAGTTTTCAGATAAACTGACAAAAAAGTAAACCTCTTGTGGATAAGGTAAGTATGGCTGGGCGAGAAATGGAACCGGTAAACGCTTCTATTTATTATGAAAAGTGAAATTCTGCCTGAAAAGGTGAACTGATCCTTTAAACAGGTTTATACAGTAACAGCTGTTTTGCTACCAGTACTTGCTGATTTTTTTATACGTTTATGTTTAAATACTGTTTAGTACTACTACTTCTTATGTTAAACTTTAAATAAATAAACCATGAAATAATTATGCTCTCGGCTCTGGGGGTAAGGCTGCACTCTATATTCCAGATACAAGAAAAAACAGATCATATATAGAAAGAGTGCACAAACTTCTGACCATAAATTTCAATAAAGTGACATGAATGTCAAGTTAAACATAAATTTGCCTCTAAAGTGATTAATTAAAACCACAAGTCACAAAAACATTTATATTCTTATGGATCAAAATAACCTAATTGACTGGGAACAATTGGCCCTGGACGCAGTGCCTCCACCATGTTCTGGCAGGTGTTTGCAAACTGGCAGAGACCAAGCAGCATGTCTGCACATCTGTGGAGGATTCCCACATAGGGCATAGGCCTCTACATTGTCCCAGATACCTGACCTAAGCTCTGCATATGCACATGCCCGGGTATCCCGTGCAGATGTGCTGCAGAGACCTGTCCTCCCATCTGCACAAAGACAGGATTACATTACTACCAAGTTAAGTTCCTCTCTAACATTTCTACATGCTCTCTCTAACAGCAGATCTTCACTTTTTAATTTTATGTCAACTCTACGGGCCATTTTGAGTATACTGCTTTAGTTAAATTTGCCACACTTTTCTGTTTCTGCTCTTATAGAGATCTGGCTGGACTGGTTAAAGGATGAGATGAAGATTGCAAAATCAGAAACTTCAGGCCGAGAGACTGTTTATGAATTGTTTGAAAGAGCTGTTAAAGATTATATTTGTAAGTCCTAATTGTCTTTACTTTTCATATTATTGTTTGTATTTGTTAAGGGTTGAGAATGGTGTGATAACTGTGGATAAACCCTCTTGTTAATGTCATTGAGTTAGATTCAAAATCTTTGTTTTTAGAGTAGTTTTTAGATGATACCACTAATCAGAGCCATAGCTCTGCAACTAATTTTGTCTGAGATGTTTTTAGGGAGATAGCTCCTGCAGCAGATTTAGCAGCTTGCTATTGAAGCAGTCAAAGCACACCTGAAAACTATCTCTTAATGAAGGCTTCTGTATGGTCCAGGAATGGTTGCAGGTAAGGCTGGCCATACATTATACAATTTTCCTTTAGATTTAGCAAAACCATATAATATGAGGGCAAACCTAAACACTTTCAATTTGTTTGCAATCAGGCAGGCCCTTGCACTACATAGTTGAAGGTAAATCCAAATAAAATTGAACAAGAACATTGTATAATGTTTGGCCAGCTTAACCACCTCCCGTCCAGCCGTTGTATATAAACGGCCGGACAGGAGCACGTGCAGGGTCAGGTGGCCATTTATAAATGGTCTCCGCGCCCCATACTTGTGCGCGCTCCCTAGGAGCGCGCAGCACCGCGTCCGGTGCCCGCTGTGTCCTCCAAACACAGTGGAACACCAATCATCGTACGGGACCTCTGTGCGAGGTCTCGATCATGTGATCACTGATTGGCCAATCAGTGATCACATGCAGAGCAGTAAGCAAGATGTCAATTCTGACATCATTGCTTACTACGTGTGAAATCTGTGAATGGTCACAGAGGTCACTTGGTACAAAGCTATTCACAACAACCTTGTACCATTTGACAAGCTGTGACCAATCACAGCTCACATAGTAGTTCTCAATGGCTGCAAGAATGCAGCCAGAGAGAAGGAGAAATGATTGCTCTTACAGCCTTTATGGGTGTAAAAGCAATCAGTGTAAAAAAAAAACAAAAAACTTCATCACCCCCCCACAAGTAGTACTTGCTAGGGTGACAGTATGTAAAAAAAAAAATATATATATATACCGTATTTTTCGCTCCATAAGACGCACTTTTTTCCCCCCAAAAAAGGGGGGAAAATGTCAGTGCGTCTTATGGAGTGAATATAAAGCGGCCGGTCCGGTATTTTTGCGGCCACCATGTCAGAATAATAAGGGATCCTCCTGCGCTCATGGGAATAATTGACAAAATACAGCTGCTGTCACTTAGCTGATACCAATAAGTGCAAAATAAAATTAAAAATTAGTGAAGCGCTTGTATCACATGAATACAATCATGTATCTCCATATAGTGTAATTATAAATCAAAGTGACCACTATATATAATAAATGTGTGTTGACTCCCTCTAGTGAAAAGAAAAAATAGTGTCAACCAAAATAGCTAAATAACACACATTAGGAAACTAAATATATAGTGCATAAATCAAATATAATGAACAGAATATATATATACGTGAAAACAGAATATTGGCCACATACAATGGTGTCTAAATTATACATAAATGATATATGCCATAGGTGAACAAGACAATATCAAAGGTGAAAAAAATATTCCATGCATGTGACTGTGCTTTAAGCTGGAACACACAGGTGATCTCCACTTCTAAGTGCAAGTACTCTCCTTCAAATGGCAGCAATGCCTGCTCACCTCCCTTCCTCGACCCACACAGGGCCTCAAAGCAGTTACCACCTCAGTGGTGTATTCCTCTGGCAGACTCCTTATTCCTCCTCCTCTCTTATGCAACTCATAAAAAGACAAGAAAGCCTTCCATAGTGTAGTAAATTTAATAGGCAAAGTTAAAAATTACAAAGTTTTCCACTCACATGCTCCTTTCCATAAAAAAGCGTTTTTCCCAGCCTGTGGGTAGATATGCATGCACCTGGGGGAATCCAATATGGCCACTGTGTCCGGACATACGTCACCAGGAAGTAGACAAACTTGTCTACTTCCTGGTGACGTATGTCCGGACACAGTGGCCATATTGGATTCCCCCAGGTGCATGCATATCTACCCACAGGCTGGGAAAAACGCTTTTTTATGGAAAGGAGCATGTGAGTGGAAAACTTTGTAATTTTTAACTTTGCCTATTAAATTTACTACACTATGGAAGGCTTTCTTGTCTTTTTATGAGTTGCATAAGAGAGGAGGAGGAATAAGGAGTCTGCCAGAGGAATACACCACTGAGGTGGTAACTGCTTTGAGGCCCTGTGTGGGTCGAGGAAGGGAGGTGAGCAGGCATTGCTGCCATTTGAAGGAGAGTACTTGCACTTAGAAGTGGAGATCACCTGTGTGTTCCAGCTTAAAGCACAGTCACATGCATGGAATATTTTTTTCACCTTTGATATTGTCTTGTTCACCTATGGCATATATCATTTATGTATAATTTAGACACCATTGTATGTGGCCAATATTCTGTTTTCACGTATATATATATTCTGTTCATTATATTTGATTTATGCACTATATATTTAGTTTCCTAATGTGTGTTATTTAGCTATTTTGGTTGACACTATTTTTTCTTTTCACTAGAGGGAGTCAACACACATTTATTATATATAGTGGTCACTTTGATTTATAATTACACTATATGGAGATACATGATTGTATTCATGTGATACAAGCGCTTCACTAATTTTTAATTTCACCATGTCAGAATACCGGGCCGGCCGCTCAGCTGTTGTCTCCTGCAGGGCCTTACCTGTTCCTCGCTCCAGCGCTGCACAGTCTTCCCGCGCTGGCTTATGTGACAGCCGGGTGCCCACTGCGCATGTGCTGCACTTTGTGAATGATCCGGTGTCTTCTGGGACACATGAAAGGTCCCAGAAGGCGCCGGGCCATTCAAAAAGCGCAGCGCTTCTCGCACATGCGCAGTGGGCACCCGGCTGTCACAGAAGCCGGCCCGGGAAGAAGAGGGAAGGCAACTCCGCGGAAGTGGGAGCGGGTACCTGTCAAATTCAGGTACCCGCTCCCCCTCCCTCCCCAAAGGTCCACAGTCTCTGGTCATTCCCTTCACTGTCCGCAGTCTCTGGTCATTCCCTGCACTGTCCGCAGTCTCTGGTCATTCCCTGCACTGTCCGCAGTCTCTGGTCATCTCCTGTACTATGTCCGCAGTCTCTGGTCATCTCCTGTACTATGTCCGCAGTCTCTGGTCATCCCCTGTACTGTGTCCGCAGTCTCTGGTCATCTCCTGTACTGTGTCCGCAGTCTCTGGTCCATCTGTACTGTGTCCGCAGTCTCTTGGTCATCCCCTGTTCTGTGTCCGCAGTCTCTAGTCATCTCCTGTACTGTGTCCGCAGTCTCTAGTCATCTCCTGTACTGTGTCCGAAGTCTCTGGTCATCTCCTGTACTATGTCCGCAATCTCTGGTCATCCCCTGTACTATGTCCGCAGTCTCTTGGTCATCCCCTGTTCTGTGTCCGCAGTCTCTAGTCATCTCCTGTACTGTGTCCGCAGTCTCTGGTCATCCCCTGTACTATGTCCGCAGTCTCTAGTCATCTCCTGTACTATGTCCGCAGTCTCTGGTCATCTCCTGTACTATGTCCGCAGTCTCTGGTCATCTCCTGTACTATGTCCGCAGTCTCTGGTCATCCCCTGTACTGTGTCCGCAGTCTCTGGTCATCCCCTGTACTGTGTCCGCAGTCTCTGGTCATCTCCTGTACTGTGTCCGCAGTCTCTGGTCCATCTGTACTGTGTCCGCAGTCTCTTGGTCATCCCCTGTTCTGTGTCCGCAGTCTCTAGTCATCTCCTGTACTGTGTCCGCAGTCTCTAGTCATCTCCTGTACTGTGTCCGAAGTCTCTGGTCATCTCCTGTACTATGTCCGCAGTCTCTGGTCATCCCCTGTACTATGTCCGCAGTCTCTTGGTCATCCCCTGTTCTGTGTCCGCAGTCTCTAGTCATCTCCTGTACTGTGTCCGCAGTCTCTGGTCATCTCCTGTACTATGTCCGCAGTCCCTGGTCATCCCCTGTACTATGTCCGCAGTCTCTAGTCATCTCCTGTACTGTGTCCGCAGTCTCTGGTCATCTCCTGTACTATGTCCGCAGTCCCTGGTCATCCCCTGTACTATGTCCGCAGTCTCTGGTCATCTCCTGTACTATGTCCGCAGTCTCTGGTCATCTCCTGTACTGTGTCCTCAGTCTCTGGTCATCCCCTGTACTGTGTCTGCAGTTCATTGGTTCAGAATATTTTTTTTTCTTGTTTTTCACCTCTAAAACCTAGGGGCGTCTTATGGTCAGGTGCATCTTATGGAGCGAAAAATACGGTATATATATATATATATATATATATATATATATATATATATATATAAATGTAAAAAGATAACGAAATACATTTTAGCCAAGATTTATGATGAAATATTATTTATTTGCAAAATTTTATAAGGAAAAACACTTTTTTTCAAAATGTTTGGACTTTTTCATTTACATAGCAAAAAAAATAAAAATCCCAGTGGTGAATAAATGCCAAATACCAAAATAAAGCTTTATCTGTATTAAAAAATGCTAAAAAATTAATATGGGTACAGTGTTGCATGACTGCGCAATTGTCATTCAAAGTGTGATCGCACTGAAAGCTGAAAATTGGCCTGGACAGGAAGGGGATAAAAGTGTCTGGACTTGAAGTGGTTAAGTTCAAAGCCCTGTTGAAGTGAGTCCACTTGGAATTCCTGAAATGCATAGGATTTTCAAATATAAACTGACTTTTACACTTTGACTCTGTTCTGGGGCTCTTTTCTCATGCAATATGTTTATTGCAAGTTTTATAAGCAATACAGATACAAGAAAATTGAAAAACAACCATATCCAATAATGGTTTACAATTAAGTCGAAGTCTCTTGGCAGCAGTAATAAAGTATCAGCAATCAGGGCATAGCATGTCATGAAAAATAAAGGGAAAACCAATATAGCATCATTGCTATTTTCAGCAAGATGGTCAGACAGACTTAGAAAGTTCAGCAGAATTATCAAATAAACAGACAGCAGGAGCGAAAAACCCCTCAACTCATACAGTGTAAAAAAGAGAGGAAATACCTGAGGAATAGGAGGCAATCTAAGGAAAAGGAAAAACCGAAAGAAGCTCAGGGTGTTCCAAGACCGAAAAAATACAATCAATTCTCCAATGTGCATATATGAAGCCCAAGGGGACCATATTTTTAAAACTGTTTGACCTTGTCATTCAGCACGCTTGCTAGCTTCTCATGGATCATAATCCACAAAATTTGTTTAGATTGGGTAAAAAATAGACGGGCTTTCCAAGCACCCGCAATTGTACATTTTGTCGCTGAAATACGGGGGGCGCTAACCTTTGTTCACTGTGGGAGAGGTCAGAGTTCGCCTCATTTAAAAAGCATACTGGGTCTGCTGGGGGCATTCCCACAACAGCACCACGGGGAAGAGCCACTGTACATCTTACCTAGGAAGGCTGGGACAAGGTACCATCATGTATTAACTTTAAGATGTGCCTCAATAAGGGAGATGTTCATAGTACTTTGGAAAGGAGCATGAAAACGGGTGTGCCATGCTTCCAGGGTCGTATCATAGGACAAATCCCTACCCCAGTCCCACCATATAAGATAATTTACCTGGGGAGGCAAGCAACAGACCATAAATTAGTGAGATTCCTCCTCTCTGTCCTTTATTCACATTACACCATTTTTCATAGGAGGTAAGAGAAGGGGCAGTTTGCCCCACTGGACAAAAGGATTTCAAATATTAGAAATTTGATAGAATTGAAAAAATTCAGACTGCGGTAATTCAAGCTTAGACACAGGGGGCAAATGTGAAGGGTCCACTTGAGGTAAAATAGTGCCCAGTTTTATAGAGTCCTTTATCCAACCACCACTTGAATGCCCTAGCATCAATACCTGGAGGGAATCTTTGGTTGTTGAAAATGTGAGCTAGAGGATTCAATCGTAAAATTAAACTATCGTAGGTCTGTAATCTATCCCAAAGTGCTGTTCTGGGGCTCATTACTTACAGTCAAGGGGATATTCACCATCTGCAGATGTTGCTTCTGATAGCTGAAATCCTCCTCCATCGGTTCCCCTCCATTTATGGTGCAGCGGGGGTTAAAAGGACTGAGGGAGAGGTGACAGGCATTCATCAGGAGTACCCAACTATGCCCAAACTTTCCACCCAGCTCCTCCATTCATAGAAGCTGGAACTACAGCGTGTATTAAAGAAAAACAATCTGAAGGATGAGTGGATGATTGAAAGAAAGGTCCACCCCTCTATTCATAGAAGCTGCATTATGGCTTCTATGAGGGGAAGAGCTAGGCAGAAAGGAAGGGCAAATTCAGGCACCCAGGAAATGTTCCTGTCATTGCATCCTCCATTCTATTCACCCCCCACTGCACCAGAAGATTGCGGTGGTAGTGGTGCTGGTGGGGGGGAAAGGGGGCTTGTATCGATGGAGGATTTCAGGTAACCAAAGACACATCCTACAGACTGTAAGTGATGTCCTTTTTGTGCTAATTTTTGTTTTCTTTTGACGGCTTAGACTTAAAAGTAATCATCTTCTCTGTATGATCATTTTCATTTGATGTGGCATGGATAGTTGCACTTTGCTTTCCTGAACTACCTGGGATTTGGAACTTAGGACTCTTGCCTGTCTCTATATATGCAATGCCAAAGGTTTCTATAGATCTTTACTTGTCATAAACATCATAAAGGACATGAAAGATGAGCAGACATAAGTACTGGGGGTATTATTTATCAGGTCACAATCAGTATGTTGTTTTAATAAACTGCCTAGACAGAAATTGGTTGCTGCTTGTTAACATACTGCAAGTAATTGTTTTTTTGATTGTTTATTATCTGAGCTGTTTATGTTACTTTAGGTCCTGAAATTTGGCTTGAATATGCTCAGTACTCCATTGGTGGAATGGGTGATAAAGGAGGCATTGCCAAAGTCCGCTCTATATTTGAGAGGGCTTTAACAGCTGTTGGACTGCATATGACCAAAGGTTCTGCTGTATGGGATGCATACAGGGAATTTGAGAACGCAATTCTGGGCTCCATCCAGGTAATGAAATTCAAAAATGTTCTGTGTTATACATGAGCTGGGTTTATAATCGCATGTAATGTGAAATTATATTGGAATTTATACAAACATTACATTTGCTTACTTGTACCTTTTATGTATCTACAATTTATCAACATTTATTTTGTTTAAGAATAGTTGATATTCGTTTTTGTTTCTGTATTTTTTTAATTTATTTTTATATATATATACAACCTAGCCAGTGGCAGGCACCGTCCCTTCATCAGAACAGCAGCAGATCCTAAATGACCAACTTGAAAGAATCCACACATTGTTTAAACGGCAGTTGGGCGTGCCGCTTCTAGGTAAGAGCAATTCTTAATGTCTGTCCTCTGGTAGGAAAAACCCTGCTTCGTTGCCATGATTTCCACACAAGTAGCTTGAAGCACTGTTTAGCCTGTTTGTTAAAACTGTTGGAGTCAGAACATCAGTATAGTTATGCGTCCGGGTACCCATTGTTTTAGTATACATTTTATTTTAGGGACACATTTGCATTAATATGTAAAATTTTAGAATTAACTTTTGTTACCTTTTGTTTGCAATGAGTAGTGTTCTTTCAAAAAAAAAAAAAAATCAATTTACTGAGCGTTTTAGCAAAGCTAATTTTTATAATGTGTGCATATGTTAAATGTATTTATCTATTCATTCTGAATGATGGGATATCTAATGCATACTTGACAGAGATGGAAACAACATATGCAGAGTATGTGGATTGGTCAGAGGAACCCATTGCAGATTCTCTTGTGAACAATTACAAGAAGGCCATGCAACAAGTAGAGAAGTATAAGCCGTATGAAGAGGCATTGGTGAGAATTGTTCACCCTTATTTAAATGTTTGTGTTTTTTTTTTTTATTTAATTAAAAAAAAAATTGTAAAATTGTATTTTAATTTGTGTATGGTGGTTGTTAAAATATTTGTTGTACCATGACACAGTTTTGTTTAAATGGTACTTTGTTTTTGATTCTTTTCCAGTATACTGTAAAATTTTAAAGCATATCTAAGGCCAGAAGCCACACGCAGCATATTTTCATTCAGCCCAAAGGAGAGAAAATAAGTCTATTCCCCTATCCATGCTAAACAGCATGAATGGATAAATATTCACTATCGGTTATTTTCATCAGCTGTAGCACCCACTGCTTCCTGAATACCTAAATAGTGATTTCACCTGATTGGATGCAGTCACTGTTCTGATAATTTTCCATCCTGCTCAGCAGATATTTAAATTAACTAAGATGAATAACAGAAGGAGTCTTATGCGCTGCCAGAGAAATGTATAACAATACTAAAGCTGCAAGCACCAAACTTGTTCCACCACTCAAAAAGCAAATCAAAACAATAAATAAATAGTGCTGCGCTGTAAGTCTCAACCCAAGTAAAGTGCATAATAATTAATAAATGGGTGAATAAATAAATGGATAAATCAATAGCCCACCCACCTATATATTAGGGTTTATACCAGAACAAAAACAGTTCACTAAAGTGAATAATAAACACCTGACAAAGCCCAATAAACACACCTAAATATTTCAATATCCCACACAGAATGAGTGTAACTGTATAAACCTAAAACATACAGCAATACACTTGTGCATTTTGTAAGTAAGAAATTCAGTAGGTAAACACCCGGCCAGCCATCTAGTACAAACCATGTGGGAAAAAATATAACTGTATATCACGAACACGATAAGATATAACTCGCATATAGGTAAAATGAACCAAAGGTGGATAAAACAGCGATTTATCAAAAAATAATAATCCGTAGAATATAAAGTGACAGTCCACAGTGATAATTATAAAGAGGTTCAAAATGAATCTTCCCCTTGGTACACTGCTGTGTCCACCATCACCCAGCATGCACGCTGACCTATAAATAACAGGTCAAAAAGTGCTCAACCCAACATCCAAATCCCTCTGCAGGTCATGCCTGGTGGGATTCCACTCCAGCAGGTCTCCGTCTTAGGGGTGTACTCAAATAAAAAGAAAAGGGGCTCCAAGCGTTGACCTATAAATAAAAGATCAAAAAGCGCTCAAACCAACATCCAAATCCCTCTGCAGGTTGGGGTTGGTGGGATTTCGCTCCAACAGCTCTCCGGCTTAGGGGTGTACATAAACCGCAAATCAGATGATTGGAGAAATGTCCTCTTCTCCTGAACTTTCTATTTCCACAAAGTTCTAGTAATTATAGTATTTATTAGTATCCTATTTTTCTACTCTAACCACTGTATTGTACAGCAACTATTTAGACTTAAGATATATTTAAAGGATTATTACACCTTTCGTAACATGTTACACCCATATTCAGTATGTAACATGTTACAAATGGACTGGCCCCGCACCTCCCCGCTAGCTGTCACAATTTAAACAAAACCGTATATAGTTGTCAGTATATGGGATGTACGAGCAAGCAGATACACTGACAGGTCAGAGGGAGACCTGCATGGCACCAGCGACCTGCTGATCACTGGTGCAATGTTTAGAGGCTCCAGAAACTAAACAAATAATAAATGCACTTAATTTTTTTTACTTGCAAAAAATTAGCATTTATTATTTTTTGTTAAAAAGTGAACTTATCCTTTAAATATGAGAGAATAAAATTTCTGATACTGTAGACCCTTATCAAACATTTCAGTAACACTCTTCAGATGTTTGGTTCAGGCCATAATGGTAATAATCTTCCATCTTGTGTTCCTATAGCTGGCTGCTGAAACTCCGAAATTAGCAGAATACCAAGCTTACATTGACTTTGAAACGAAGGAAGGAGATCCGGCTCGCATCCTGCTTATTTTCGAACGTGCTCTGGCTGAAAATTGTTTGGTTCCGGATCTTTGGGCAAGATACACTCAGTACCTTGTGAGTATCCGGTTGAATAGGTTATAATGGACAGCTAATGCAAGCTATGGCATAATAGAGAGCGAGGCTATCAATTTGTACAGCTTCCAAATGGTAATATCTCTTCTGTGCAACTGTTACCACAGTACTTTCTTTCCCAAGAACATTTTAGGCTTTGTTCATTTAAGTCTAAAGCTGAAGTATTATTGTATTTTTTTTTTTTATATATATTTTTTTTTTTCTTGGGGTGAACGGGGGGGATACAGCACGATACACATTAGTTATGTTTAATGGTGTGTATCCCATTACCTGCAGGTGTCTGCGTCTGCCACAGATATTTCTGTGGTAGTTGCGTTCTGTATGAGAGCAGTGGAGCAGGTAAATGACAGGTTTCCCATTCACAGAAATTGATGCATTGTGTGAATGTAGTAAAATGTGTTCTGCGAATGGCGTAAAGTACAGAAGTGCAGGCAGTGCAACTTTTCTGTTTAGCGTAGTCTGCAGTTAATTTTATAGCGCTGTTAAACAGTCACTGAGGGCGGTATCCAGCGTCAGTGAGGTGGCACACATGGGAAGATATTTTATCAGAAACCTGCAGGTAATAGGATACAAACACTATTACACATTACTACTGTGTAAGGAGATTAGAATTTGCATGTCTAAAGTTCTGTTGCAGATGTAGTATTTTATGTGCCCTCCCACTTAGATTGATAGATTTAAACAAGTGCACTGGAATTTCAATATCTACAGAACAGAAATGGATATTGCATTATATAGTTGGAGAGGATTTTTGCCCATATGAGCTAAAATTTCAAAATGGCATAATGGAATGAATGTCCTCCCATTACAGTGGGGCTGTGCCCACCCTGCAAGGTTTAAATCTTAACTCCAGGTTTCACTTAATTTTTAAATAGTTTGCTTGGACAAAGCTGATTCGAGCAAACCATTTCCTTCATTACTGCATGCGTCCGCTGTCTGCGCTGAATAAACTGTATCTAGCATCATCTACATGCAGTGAGCAGCCCTGTGTTCCAGGAGGGATATGGGGACCTTCTGTCCTGTTCACGGAACTAAATCAAGTTGGACTGAGAGCTGCTAGAAAGCCTTGTACTTTATAAAGGTTTAAAAGGCTTCTTCTAATCTGGAGAGACGGGCTGATTATCACAATTTCCACCTCCAATCAGTCAGAGGAAGCCCTGTATTCATTCATAAAATGCAAAATAGCTGAGCAGCACTCAGTCTTATGCAGGCCATAGACGGGTCGAAAATCGGCCGATTTTTCGGCCGAAAATAAAATCGGCCGATTTTCGGATCGTTAGTGGGCGATTTGGTCGGCCGTTTTTCGGTATTTTGGCTGTTTTTGTTTTTCAGTAAAGTTGGAAAAAAAATCGGCCGATTTTGCCGATCGGTCGATTTTCGCGGCAATTAGTGGGCAAATCGGCCGATTTTTTACCGATTAAAAAATCTGCGCATGAGCAGTGACCTGCAAGAGGAAGACAAAAAGAAGAAAAAGAAGAGGAAGAGGATGAAGAAGAGGATGAAGAAGAAGAAGAGGATGAAGAAGAAGAGGATGAGGATGAAGAAGAAGAAGAGGATGAGGGTGAAGAAGAAGATGAGGATGAAGAAGAAGAGGAAGAAGAGGATGAGGAGGATGAGGACGAAGAAGAGGATGAGGACGAAGAAGAAGATGAGGACGAAGAAGAGGATGAGGATGAAGAAGAGGATGAGGACGAAGAAGAGGATGAGGACGAAGAAGAGGATGAGGACGAAGAAGAGGATGAGGACGAAGAAGAAGAAGAGGATGAGGACGAAGAAGAAGAAGAGGATGAGGACGAAGAAGAAGAAGAGGATGAGGACGAAGAAAAAGAAGAGGATGAGGACGAAGAAGAAGAAGAGGATGAGGAAGAAGGAGGAGGATGAGGATGAAGAAGAAGAGGATGGGGATGAAGAAGAGGATGAAGATGAAGAAGAGGATGAGGATGAAGATGAAGAAGAGGATGAGGATGAAGAAGAAGAAGTAGGATGAAAATAAGAAGAATTCCAGTCCAGCAAAAAGTGTCTCTGCAGAGAGCTCCGCTATTTCTGACAGTTCTCTGACAGTTCCTTGACATTTACAGCGGATGAAACATTGTATCTATTTGTTTCCGAATAAAAACATCTGTATCCTAAATGGAAACAAATAGATACATTGTTGCAACTTCTATAAATGTCAAGGAACTGTCAGAGAACTGTCAAAGAAATAGCAGAGCTCTCTGCAGGGACACTTTTTGCCGGCTCTAGACGGGTAGAAAATCGGCCGATTTTTTTTTTTACCATTGATGGTAACGTCGGCCACTTGAACAACCGATTTTTCGTTTTTTAAAAGAAAAATCTGCAGTTTTTCTCCCCATCTATGGCCTGCATTACTCAGTTTTGCTCCAGTAGCAGATAGCACATCGCTGACAGTGCTGCATTTCTTTGTGAAGGAAATAGTTTGCTTGGAACAGCTTGGTCTAATTAAACTAATTAAAGTTAAATGATAGTTGAAGTTAGGCTTTAAACGATTGTTTGTCTAGGGAGGCTGAGTACAGCAATTTTACGTAATGGATCCTCAGCTTCCGCAGGCTGCTCTGTGCTGCTAGACCGTTCCCTGCAGCCTCTTCTCCCTCATGCTTCCGAGGTCTAAAGGCTTCTGACATCATCAGGACCGATGCAGGGCCCATAGTTCTACATTGGATCTTAGGATGCCTAGGGACAGTCCACTAGAACATAGGGGAGCTAATTCTCCCAGGTGAGTAGTGGATCACATAAGTTGATGCGCTTTCCTGGTACCCCTGGCAGAAGCCAGTTTTTAACCCTAGCAGTGTGGGTGCAGCCCCACTGCAAGGGAGGTTTTTTTGTTTTTTTTTTTCTTTTTTTTTTAAAGATTCCCCAGAGTTGGGCTTTATTGTTAGTGAAATGTGACACATATGCTATGACTAAAGACAACTGTGTCTGAAACTTTCTGTATCCATTTTAATTTGACACGTGATTTTTTTTTAACTTTACATTTTAAGTTGATTTTTTTTTTTTTTTTTTTGTTAGGGATGTCAGAGATGGGGATGTAATAGTGATCTTTGTAGTGATGCATGGTTAGATGGTATGACAGGATAAAGATTCTAAATTATTTATCATAAATCCTATCATCTAGGTATTCTTGGAAAATCTCTTAAGCTTTCTGAAGCTTATACATTGGGTAATCTAAAAGAAGTATGGTATGAACAGGAGCCAGGCGCTGTGTAGTTTTGTGATAGAAATAATACACCTTGTATGGAGGTGTGTCTTTAATAAGTCATATGGTAAAACAATAATAAATAACCAGCCTGTGGCTTTAGGAAGCCAGGTTCCAAGATGGACGGCCCGTCCGCTCAGAGGGAAGCAGTGGAGTAGAATGCCTGTCAGTGCAGGGACCACGTTTACCCGACGTCTCAGCGTCCTGGATGACGTCACCACGATGTGGAGAGACAGAGGGGGGGAACTCTTGCTGGAGCCGCAGAGACTTGACAAAGCGCATGTGCGCGAAACATGTTGTCCCAGCAACCGGCCTCTTCCTTCTAAAGCTGCGGCTCCAGCAAGAGTTCCCCCCCTCTGTCTCTCCACATCGTGGTGACGTCATCCAGGACGCTGGGACGTCGGGTAAACGTGGTCCCTGCACTGACAGGCATTCTACTCCACTGCTTCCCTCTGAGCGGACGGGCCGTCCATCTTGGAACCTGGCTTCCTAAAGCCACAGGCTGGTTATTTATTATTGTTTTACCATATGACTTATTAAAGACACACCTCCATACAAGGTGTATTATTTCTATCACAAAACTACACAGCGCCTGGCTCCTGTTCATACCTCCCACAAACCGATGTGTTTTTACCATGGCAGCAGTGAGTTTTTTCCCCACCAATCATAGTTGACATATACCATTCACTTATTTCCTTTGGGACACATCTGTGCGCTTTTATCCAGACCGTTCTAAAAGAAGTATGGGCAACGTTTTTTGTTTTATTTTTGGCCATGCTTTACTTGTGGCTCACAGGAGTGCACTCCTGTGATCCAGAATAAGCCAACAGTGGGCTAAATGTCACAGAGCCACTCCAGGCTCTGGAAGGATCTTGGCAGTTTCGGGATTAACTCCGATGCCAGATAGACAGCTGGCTCAGTCTCTCAGCACACCAATGAGAGTCTGAACCAGCAGCTCCATTCAGACACTCCAGTGAACACTAGAGGGGCAGAGCAGATAGCGGTAATTGACAGTCAGCGCTCTCTGCTTTGGGAAGATCGAGAAATGATCGGTCAGCAGTCATGCGATCACTCAGTTCTTGGGCTAAAGTGCTGGCGGGGGACAGCTGTAGCAAGGGGGAGAGTATATGTATGTTTTTTATGTTCTATTCCCTGATTTCTCCTTTTAAATTTAAGTAAATTTGATATTTTGAGATGTTTTTTTATCTTCAAAAGTGTTGGCTGTAGAATAGTTCAATTTAGTTCTGGAAAAGAAAATACATTAACGTTGCTGCTTCTACCTGTAGGACAGACAGCTCAAAGTGAAGGAACTGGTTCTTTCTTCTCATGACCGGGCTACCAGAAATTGTCCATGGACAGTGGCCCTTTGGAAAAGGTGTATTCTCGCCATGGAGCGACATTGTGTAGATCACAACACTATAGTTGGTGAGTACTGGTCGTCTACATCATCTTTGTATACAGCTCAAAAAAAAGCCAGTAAGCTGGCAGAAGTGAATGAATTAAAATAGTTCTAAATGCAAGGTGTTTGTTACCTTAAAGCATTCTTAGCATTAAAGTTGAAAACATGCTGTACATTTGTAAGCCCCTTGTCCTCAAACACTTTTTGCCCTCTTTTTATGGCTGCTAGCTTCAGGAGATGTGACAGGCTGATGCAGCTGTCATTCATCTTGCACTAAGGAGAGAGAAGGGGCATGGCTTGCCGACGCTGTGTACGTCTTAACTAAAAGAGTTGCAAAGCAAGATTAAAAAAATGATGTATAGATTTGAATTGTGGGGAAAAAAATCAGGGCTGCTGTTGTGCAGTATAGTTGGAGTACCCATGCAGTATTCAAGGCTATAACTTTCTTACTCTTGAAAGGTTGCTAACCCAGGGGCATGCTCCAAAACTATTGCTTCTTTCAGGTGACATACTATAGCACTTAAGCCTGTCTCACACTTGTGATCCACTTCAGCAATAGGATTACTAAAGATGGTAGAATAACTGCTTTCCTTTTTCACAGTGTCTGACCTTCGCTGGCCAGGTCAGTGCGGTGTCACTTCCTCCCTAGCTGAAATTTTTATTCCCTGCCCCTAAGGAAGTGGCATTGTGAAAACGGGTGATATTTTTTTTTGCCCTCTCTGCAGATCCTGTCACTGGCAAGTTGAGGACTTCTATATGCCTATATGTCGATGTACAAGCCTCATAAAGTAAAAAACTTCCCTGACCGACCCAAACCTTCCTTCATTTCTATCTCACTTGCTCCCCCTACAAGACACTTCAGCCTACAGTGGGAGGGTTTCAATAGCACTTTGAGTACAGCAATTCCATAAAGCATGGGCAGGACTTGGTGTGGCCAGGTGCTGACTGACAATCTACAGCAGGCATCACTAAATGGTGGATCGTGGTCCGCAAACGGAATGAATGGCAATCCTATACGGACTGTGGCTCCGACAGCAGCCTGGATGTCCTTTGCAGCTGATATCCTCACTCCCCCCGCCTCCACTGAGCTACTGCTACCGCCACAGCTTTCATCTTTATAGAAGGCAGAAGGCATGGCATGTCTAGCCAGCAGGCGGGAGCTGTCCAACTTTTCAAGTTAACAAGCCAGTGATTGGTTGCTAGGTGTTCCTAGCAAGCAATCAGCTGCCTGTTAACATGAAAGGCATGTCCCACATTTCTTGCCCTGTGTCCATGCATGCCATGCCTTCTGCCTTCTACCTGCTGTGTAAGGTAGGATCAAAAAGGAGGGTTGTGAATGGCGGGGGGGAATATAAGGGAGGGGGCATTCATATTAATGGGACTTGGCTGCAAGGAAGGAAGGTGGAGGGCTGTGAAGGGGGAACAGTATACAAAAAAGGAGGATTTTAAAGGGGACCGAGATGCAAGTAAGAGGGGGTCTGTAAAGGGTACTGGGTGCAAGGAAGGAGGGCTGTGAAGTGGACTGGAGTACAAGGAAGGGGAGCTGTGAAGTGGACTGGAGTACAAGGAAGGGGGGTTGTAAAGGGGGCTGGGGTGCAGGGAAGGGAGGAAATGTGAAGCAGACTGGGATGCAAGTAAGGAGGGGCTGTGAAGGGGACTTGGGCGCATGTAATGGGGGGGCTGTGAAGGGGAGAGACTGAGATGCAAGTAAGGTTGTAAAGAGGACTGGGTTCAAGGAAAGGAGGCTGTGAAGTGGACTGGAGTACAAGGAAGGAGGGTTGCAAATGGGGCTGGGGTGCAAGGACCGGGGGTTGTAAAGGGGACAGGGGTGCAAGGAAGGGAGGAACTGTGAAGGGGACTGAGATGTAAGTAAGGAGGGGCTGTAAAGGGGACTAAGGGGGGCTGTGAAGAGGACTTTGGTGCAAGGAAGTGGGGCTGTGAGGACTGGGGTGCAAGGAAGGGGGGGCTGTGAAGGGGGCTGAGATGTAAGTAAGGGGGCTGTAAAAGGGTCTGAGGTGCAAGAAAGGGGGGCTGTGAAAGGGACTTGGGTGTATGTAAGGGGGGGCTGTGAAGGGGACTGAGATGCAAGTAAGGGGGGGCTGTAAAGGGGACTGGGGTTCAAGGAAGGGGGGGCTGTGAAGGGGACTTGGGTGCATGTAAGGGGGGGGCTGTGAAGGGGACTGAGATGCAAGTAAGGATGTAAAGAGAACTGGGGTTCAAGGAAGGGGGGCTGTGAAGTGGACTGGAGTACAAGGAAGGGAGGCTGTGAAGAAGACTTTGGTGCAAGGAAGGAGGGCTGTTAAGGGGACTGGGGTGCAAAGAAGTGAGGCTGTGAAGTGGACTGGGGAGCAAGAAAGAGGGGGTTGAGGACTGGGGTGCAAGGAAGAGGGGGCTGTGAAGGGGTTGAGATGTAAGTAAGGGGGTGCTGTAAAGGAGACTGTGGTGCAAGAAAGGGGGGCTGTGAAGGGGACTAGGATACAAGGAAGGGGTGGCTGTAAAGGGGACTGAGATGCAAGTAAGGGGGGGGCTGTAAAGGGGACTGAGATGCAAGTAAGGGGGGGCTGTAAAGGGGGACAGGTATACAAGGAAGGGGGGATGTGATGGAGACTGGGATTTAGGTAAAGGCTGACAGAGAACACTGATGTGAAGGGGAGGGGGACTGTGATGTGAGGTGGGGGCTGAGGACACTGATGTATAGGTGGGGGGGGGGGGGGTGATGTGAAGGGGAGACAAAGGACAATTAAGTAAAGGAGGCACTGTGATGTAATATAGGGGGATTTGAATGCAAAGGGGGCTGTAATGTAAAGAAGGGGCTGTATTGTAAAGGGGAGTGCTGTGATGTAAATTGGGGGTTCAGCAATTTTAAAGGTAGTACTGTGGTATAAAGGAGGGGGCTGTGATGTAAAGGGGAAACTGTAGTGTAAGGGGGTGGGGCTGTGATCTGAAGAACCCGAGCACAAACATGAGACTCTGACCTCTGCTGGATGAAAGTTTTAATGACCGGACGTCCATGAATTTTAATTCAGTATGCCTGATCTACAGGCTTGTAAAATAGCAATGACAACATTTTTTTATTCAACTCATTGTAGTGCAAGTAGGCACTTGCTACATGAGTATAGCTCTGAATTCAGGATCAGTGCAGCATTGTTGCTACACCATTCTTTGATTGGATGAGGTGGAGATCGTGATGTCAGCACCCTCCATCTCACCATGTCCAATCAGAGAGCATCATGTAATCTTTGAACAGAAAATACAAGCTGTTCTGTGATTGGTAACAGTGCTGAATATGCGGCCCCCTGTGGTCTATGTGCAGTGGGGCAGCCTCGGTGTAGGACTGAGAAAATCGTGGCAATTACTGTGGTAGCACCAACTACTATAGTGATTGTCAGCTTCCACAGGAATGAGATATGCATACTTACTTTGCTTCAATATAAGTATGCATGTAAGATCATACATGGAGTTCAGCTGGTATCACTCAAGGGTTTTAAAGTCCATCTCCAGGGAAAGGAAAAATGCTCTCTTACAGTGAGGCTGCTCAGCACTGCAAGGGTTAAATGTTCGTTTAGGTATAGGGGCCACAGAATTCACTTCTACTTACCTGATGCTCTGCTCCCCCAGCAGACCACTTCCTCCTCTTCTCCCTCTATGCTGTGGCAGTGGTCTGTCCAATGACATGCTCATGGCAAGTACAGCGTTTTTGGCTCTGCATTGGACTTCTTGATGTCAGAGGACCTGCAACCCCTGGAGTATTTGGGGGGGGGGGGGGCTAAGGGACCTGTCTTGCAACCTGGACGGAGCCTGCGAGGATTAATTATATGCTTCTTGCTTTTTGTGATACCCTAGACATAAACAGGCATTTAACTTTGCAGTGTTAGGCAGCCCCATTGCAAGGGAGCATTTTTTATTCTTTTCTTGGAATTCAGCTTTGGGTTCTGGGCCACTTAGGTTTTTTTTTTCTTTAAGGTCCTGTCCTTAACTTGAAACCTATACTGAGAAAAATATGGGAGAAGCAGATGCTCACTTTCTTTGAAATGTGCTAGTTGCCTCATTTTCTATGGTCTGAATACTTTAAAACAGAAAATCAGTCGTACTTTTACCTGTGCTGAAATTGCTTACTTTGATTTCACTGTACACTATGAGCTTCTCCTTGTATACATTAGAAGCTGCAGCAAATCAGATAGAACCCACCTAATTTCCTGACTGTTGGACCTCCAGTATCTAGCCCTTTCCTCCTCTGCCTTGCTTTCTCCTGCCTGCCGCTTTCATTTATTGTTTTTCTTTGGATTTCAATTCTTCCAATCATGGCTCAGCATCACATTCAAGTGTTACCTAGGGAAGGTTTCATGTAAATGTGGCTGTCTCTCTATGAATTCCCACTCCTACAGACTGGCATCCACCTATCAAAATTTTCTTAAGAGAATTCCATCATTAGGGTTATTGAGAGGTGTACTGAGGCAGGGTGCTCTGATATTTTCAGAAATCCCCGTATAGAACCCTGCCGGCCCCTCCCTCCAGCCATGATCTGCCTGTATTTCATAAAGAATCACAGAAATCCAATGATGACCTCACAGGTTCTAAAATGAAGTCCGATTTTGGTTAAAAATGTAATTAGCATGTCGGTTAAAGGGGTAAGGAGGAAACCTAAGAAGCCTTTAACTTACTAGCCTGAAAGAAATATAACTTTTGCAGTTAGTTAGAATTTTTGATCTGATTGGTTATTTCAGGTCAGCAACATAGAACACATTGAAGCTTTTGTATAAGTTAAAGTGATACTAAACTCACACTCTTTAATGTACATTGTCTTTTCTATTTCTGTATATGGATGATGGCACTGTAATTATTTTAACCAGAAAAAAAAATCGCTTTTTCCTAATTGATATACAGCTGTCACATGACCCAGATTTTTTCCGGCCTGTCTGCAGGGAAACATAAGCAGGAGTTTCTAGTCCTCTGCTGCTTGTCACATGTTCAAACTAAAAAAAAACTGCCTTAGGAATACAGATTAAAAAAAATATTAATAAACACTTTTTCAAATAGTCATTCAAATATATATTGGAAATCAAATCTTTATTATTTTTTGCCAATAACATGGCGTGAGCGGATTTTTACCAGTCACAGGCTGTGTCATGCCCCTCCAGCCTGTGTCTTAGAATAACAGGTGAAGCCTCCATTAATCTACATGTAATATTCTACCACCTTTGTGTTTAGCTGGTTAGTGGGCATGGAGGAGGAGGGATGGAGTGGGCTGTCATTTACCACTGTGTATACTCCCACATGTGTGACTGTAGTCACCTGGGATGCTTAAATGTGATCAAGGAGGAAATGCTCAGCACAGAAACTGAAAATTGAAAACTGAGCATGTGCAGTAGCTGCCAGCACTGCTCTCCAGAATCCTCAGCTGCATTGAGGGCATGGACAGGATGGGGAGATAACGAACAGCAGGATCAACCAGAAAACAAATCCCATAGTGACTGAGTAAGAACCGCATGTAATACAGCATTAATTGATAGGTTTTTATGATGTGGGTTTAGTGACACTTTAAGGGCTTGCTTTTCACTTGCTTTGCTCTCCAAAGAGAGGTTTGCTTTCGGATTGCTTTTCAGAGAGCATTTGACAGGCAATGAGGAGGTGTTTTCTTGCCTCCTCACTGCCTGTTTTAACCCCCTAAATCCAGACCATTTTGAATTTTCAGGAGAGGTCAGACTGGATGTTTTTCCCTTAAATTGAATCCTTCATGACTTGGAATAACTGCATCTAAAGTAGCTTCCATTTTTTCTTCAGAAACGTTTGAAAAGGCTCTTAATGCGGGCTTCATCCAGGCCACAGATTATGTGGAGATTTGGCAGTCATACCTGGATTATCTCCGAAGAAGAGTAGACTTCACAAAAGGTAACTGCTGGATCTGTCCACAACTCCTGCTGGGATAACCTGTATTATCTCTCTGACTGTTACAGTATTAAATACTTATTTTCATCAATGGTTGCTGTATGGGGAACTGAGGTATACAAGGACAGAAATGTGGGGACTGCCATTGCTAATTTGTTTTTAAAGATGCAGGCCCCAAACTGTTCTTGTCATCGCAGAATGCCTGTATAATAAATCCCTATCCCTGATCACTATGCATGAATGATATGTTTAATGTACTTTATTGGTGAGATTAGAGGGTCAACACAAAGCTAAGTTCATAGGTTGCAACATTCTGCAATGTAAACTGGTAAATACATACTATGAACTCCTTACCCTTTTAGCTATATCACAGAAAGGTAAATAAAAATAAGAAATGCTTCCATCCACATCCACCAATTTTATTTATAATTTTAACAAATTAAATTTAAAATGTTAGATAGGACTTATCTTTTCTATGTCACCGTGTCGATTCTCTCAGATTATCTCTATAGTGCCACATTGTAAGGTGCATACTTGCAAGTTTTAACATAATTATGTTTGAGTGTATTCTGGGAAGTAGGAGGCCTTGGCTTCTTCTATTTTTAGAGTTTGGGCATGCTGTATCCCATGCCTGTATTTATTGGGGTGCCTCTGTATTAATCACTGACACACTCCATGGGAGCTGGGAATATGTTAGCGGGCCAAAGTTGAGGCCCCACATTCTAAATAAGACTGGATTTTGGGAGTGCCAAGGCCACACACCAGAAGAGCTGCAGAGAATCAAAGGTACATATAGGCACTTCACGTGATTTCTGTAGGGTTCCTGTTGGCATGCCAAATCAAAGTATAACCTATGCTAATAAAAAGATAGAGATTTTATTGATGCCTTATTAAAATTCTAGTTCCCTGATTGTCATATTGGTTCCTATCATTTGATTTACTAAAGAAGCATGCATATAAGGAGGTCTGACTGCGTTTAGAGGATGAGCCTGACTGCCAGGCAGCCAACATTTTCTGGAGGAGGCCAGCAATGGCTGTCTTCATACCCCTTTTTTTTTTTTTTTTTTTTTTTTTTTTTTTTTTTATAGAATTAGTTTAAATTTGTATAGACACAGACTTGGTCATGTACAACCTGTGGGGGAATATAATATGTTGCAGGCTTTCATATTTGTTGCTTGTGGAGGTGATTACCTGGCTGTTGTGCAAACCCTTTTATATGCAGATGAATTTGTGTGACTTTTCTTAGTAGTTTACTTTTTCTCCAAGACGGTGACATTCCTGAAGCCAGTGGGTCAACATCACAGCCGGGTGACTAACCAGTTTTAGCCTGTCAAGACAGTATTAACAGCAGGGAACATGATGTAGTGCTGCAAAATTGGATCGACCTATCTGAGAGGATTGCATTTCTGAGAAGGGCTATACATAGGCGTTTTTTCCATTGTTGTTTGAAAGAAAATATATACATTTTTTTTACTCAAAATCATAGTTGGTGGCACATTTAAATGCATAGACTTTTGTTAGTATGCTAGAAGAGTGTGTCCACTCGTTAAACAGCTAATTAAGAATATTGTTCATTTTAGGTTGCACCTTAAGAGCCAGTTCACACCACATGCAGTCTAGTGATTTTTTTTTTTCTTTCTCTCCATCAAAAACGCAATGATGGTAGGTTACATGGTTTCCAATGGCATATTTTACACCAGTACATTCCAGTTTCAGAAAAAAAATTAACATGCTGCATTTTTTCTACACTGAACTGTACTGGAAAGCAGTAAAGCGCATCAAAAATGCACCAGAACACACATGTACTTATTTAAGTTGAAGAAAAAGGGGGAAAAAATGAACCGGAACACGTCAAAAACACATACAGAAATGAATCCAGAGGCTGTTGTAAGCTGTTTATTGCTCACTTTCTTGTGTCAAAACTTTCTAGGTAGCACGTGTAAATTGCTGTGTAAAAATTCTCTTTATTGACCTTAACCAAAATAAATAACAATAATTGTTCCAGCGAATCAGAAATTGAAGAATGATGTAATTGTATTCAGTGTAAAAATCATCCTTATATTCAAATGATTTCCAGTTTGCATTTTCACAGGTGATGCCTAGGGATTAGTGTGAAAATACTATCTGTGCAGCCTGTATTGTAAATTAATAAAAATTAAAAAGATAAAAATGTGTGTGTAGCTAGCCAGCCACTAAAGTGATTCGCACTCCTATGAAAACAAAACTGCTGCACTGTCCCAGAAAAACTGTGTATATCATGCATAAAGCATATGCATTCTAGCAAGCTTCAAATATGCAAATATATGTACACTTCTCATCAAAATATAAATTTTTAAATAAAAATGTCCCAAAAGATAATCACATTGAAAAATTCTTATGCACAACTTGTGCAAATTGATCATTAATCAATTTAATAAAGTGCAGTCCTATAATCCAAACCGTGTCCTAAAACAAAAAAAGTACCACTCTTCACACAATACTGAATGTGCTCTGCATCCCAAAGGAAAAGATGCCTCCTCAACCACGTGTCAACCCCACCACTCATACTTAATGAGGACTTAAGTTACTGGAGGTCTAGCAGCGCTTTGTGGTGTTACATTTTTCTTTAGGGTTTAGGCATACTGTCTGTGTAAACATTAAAGGATTCAGAAACATGGGGTGCATCAGTATAACATTACAATTCTCAACCATCTTTGATTAGTTGTTTACAGTGGCCCAAATTAGGCTTAGCACATATAGATGTTTGTGCACACCCTAAGGTTTCATGTACACGAGCCTATTCTGACCGCCAGCCGCTGGGAAACGCAAATTGCGGCAAAAACACGGCACCATGGTTGCTGCGTTTTGTGTTTACCTGTGGTCAGCGGTCAAAACGTTCCTTTCCTGAATGCAATACCTTTGCTTTCAGGAGAGGGAGGCTTAACCTCACTTAAACAAGGCAGCTCTTAAACTCTGCTAAATTTTATATATATATATATATATATATATATCAATAGTCCCCTATGTGATAGCATATGAGTGACAGGTCCTCTTTGTAGGGGGGAGAGGGTGGGGGGCAGTGTGTGCAAGGAGGGGGCAGGAGAGGAGCAGTGTCTACAGTGAGGGAGCAGTGTATACAGAGAGGCTCCCTCACTGGCTGTCCATATGTGTCGGTGCTGGTTTTTAAATGCAATTTCCAGCTTTTTTTTTTTTTTTTTCTTTGCTATAGCTCACAGAATTGGCTGTCACTTTCCCCAGAGCTAAATAAAACTTTTCTTTTATCTCTGGAAAGAAACTAAAAGGAAACAGAGAAACTAAAAAGAATCTTTGTTTCTTTTAGCTGGTTAGAAAGTGACAGCTGATTCTCTGAGCTATAGTGAAGAAAAAAAAAAGCCGGTAATTACATTTACATACTGACATAGTGACAGCCAGTCGCTGTATACACTGCTCCTCTCATGCCTTTCTCAGACCGTGTTGGCGAACAGCAGTAATTATAGATGGCTGTATGAATGTGGTTCAGCTGTAGAGTTACATTGCTGCTCTCCATAATGGAATAGCTGCTTGTTTGTTTGACAGGTCTTTCACTTACTAGGAGTGCCGTCACTCAGCAGTTGGTGGTTTCACAAATTTGGCACAATAGTAATCTCATCAATAATTTTTCTTAATGAGAGCCTCACTTTATCAAGGATTAAATGCATTACAAACTAGCATTTTCTTTTTTTCATGTATCAGGCTGCATTATCGTGTGTAATAGTAGTTACAGGCTTCTTATAACTTTTTTCAGATTCCAGTAAAGAGCTTGAAGAACTTAGAGCTGCATTTGCTCGTGCACTGGACTACCTGAAGCAAGAAGTTGAGGAAAGTAAGTACTTTCTGTTTTGATAGATTTTTGTATTTGACCAGAAACCGAGACGGAAATTCAGGTTTGGCCAGGTGGCCTGATCTGTACAATTTTTTTACCAGCTTTACTTTTTTGCTCTTGTCCAACTGACGTCTACTTGCATGTATGTACTAATTTTGAGTTTTGGATTGATGAAGCACTTGCTAGTATGTTGAAGTTAAAAAAAAAAAAAAGTTTTGCTCTGCACCTATCCTCTCTAAGCAAACCAACATTTCAGTGTCTGAAACACAAAGCAAAAAAATTGAGTGAAAGTGCTAAAATACACCCTATACCTATTCGTACAAAATAGTATTTACATAATATAAATACTAGTGCAAGAAAATCACGTATCCCACAATGAAGTGCAAATACTAATTATAAAATGCTAATAGATAATACTTCACATTTCATATAAACAGTGCAATATTAAATGCAAAATAGTGCTTGCAAGACAGATTCACAAACTGATCTCTACTTCTTTACACAATGTGCAAAGGTGATTCACTCCAGGCACCGCTATGCTAGAGCATTTTACAAAGTGAAACCATTGGTGAAGATCATTCACTTTCTTCTTTAGTGGACATTCTCTCACTTTCAGCAAATAATGAGGCCTAATAACCCTTGCCCCCCTCAGGAGTTAACTTGTAGCCAGGAACTCATACTTGCTGGGCCAGAATTTCAGATAAAATAGGAGCTCAGAAAAGTAGCAGGGATGGCATAGTGCCTTCCATAAAATCACAATTTTTGTAGAAAAGTAACATCAAAATACTCCAATGTACAAGTGCACACAGAATAAACTTCTATGCAATGGCTTTGGATGCTGAGTTAGGACACCACTGTGTAGAAGTTTCAAATGCATGTCCAAGTTCATTGCCAACCTGATGAAGCCCTACAGTGCACCTTTCATTTGTTTTTATGCAGAATGTGTAAGTACTACATATTGTCACTTTATGATTAGTATTTTCACATATTTACTTTATTGCGGCATATGTGTTTATGTTTTTTTCACTAGTATGTATGCGTATACCTATAGTATATACTGTTTTGCACTAGTAGGTAAAGGGTGTGTTTTAGTGCTGCACTCTATTTGATTGACCTGATACTATTTTGTCACTTAGTGAAAATGGTGTGTCTTATTATGTTCTTGTAATGTTACATTTTCAAGCAATGTATAGTAGTAGTAATGGGGTTTTCCGTTATTACATATGATAGATATCTGAATTAACAGTCAGTAAATGTAATTTTTAGCATGTGTGAATTTTTAACATTCTAAACTTTCTCTCTTCAGGATTTGGTGAAAGTGGAGATCCAACTTGCAGCATAATGCAAAACTGGGCCAGGGTAGAGGTAAGCATGTATGTAATTTTGTTATTCAATGCTTTTTATTTCTCCATTTTTCTTTTCCTTGTCCATTGAAGGAAACAGGAATTCCTAAACGTTTGGGTAATACCGTCGCTTACAGGAGGAATAAAGAACTGTAGGATAAGCCTAGGATAACACCTTCTACTACCAATGTGCTTTTTTTTTTTGTTTTGTTTTTTTTTATAGCTCTGCTGTGTTAAAAAACTGTCTTTTTTTTTTTTTCTTTTCTTTTTTTTCCTAACTTTAAGACTCTTCTCTACATCCCTTTTCGGTTGTAGATGTCGGGAGTGGTCAACCTCGCCTGGCTTTTGTTACCACGTCTGGATCCCGCTGGACTGGGCATTGTGGGGATATTACCTGGAAGTTACATTTATGCACTGGGTTCTGCGTGTGGCACTTTCCAAATTTCATTATATTAAGTCCGCTATGGAGCACTATCCAGGTCCAGAGCCACTGGCATTGCTTCAGCACTTGCCTTGTCTCTGAACACTCCAAAATCTTTCTCTTTACACCTGCTTTCCCAACTATTTCTCTCTGTGGAAATTGGAAGCATCCTGATAAGTCAGTGGTTCCCAAACTCTATCCTCAAGTATACCCAACAAGCAACATTTTAATGCATTCTTTATTCATTTCAAATCTCAAATATTGGGTACATTAAATTGTTCACACCACGGTGCAATTAACATCTGTTGCTTTGAGCAGGGCAGTTTCCTTACATGGATCAGACAACTAGTATGTGAGAAGACTGGTTAACAAAACCATAGGGGTAAATAAGTTCACCTTTAGGTTGTCCCTGGCTTGGTAGCTCAGGAATCCGGCTCTGGAGTTGGAAGTCTTGCCTTCCTGCCTTTTGTAGGATCCTCACCATCAATGGGGAAGGAGTCCTGGGCACCCTGTGAGTGCAGGGTATTTGGTTGTCATCAAGAGTCTTGTCTCCTGATCACAATTCTGGAACTTCTGGCGATTTGGCTGTCTGCCGCATTGGACCACCCTACTTGGAGGGTCATCTGATCCAGGTTCAGTTGAGCAAGTTGTGACGGTGGCATACATCAATTATTAAGTAAGAACCAGAAGTCTTGTAACAGTAAGAGAGGTATATTCGATCCTGTCCTAGGCCAGCATAGACAATTGGCAGGCAGATTTCCACAGCCAGCAGCACCTGGACCAAGGAGAGCAGGGGCATCTCAAGGATTTTGATTCCTACAGTGTTAGAAAAAGCTAGAAACTTAGTCTCCTGCAAGGTCTGTCATATGGCATGGAAGGCATACTTCACTTTGTGAGTCTTGGGCTTCCTCCCCAGGAGTGTATGGTTTTGCATTTGGAGAAGGTGGTGTTGAGATTCAGGACATGCGTTAGGTAGTTTCTGCCTTTCATCTCAACCAGGTCTTTCTTTGATTCCTCTGTGAGCTGCTCCAGTTCACCAAAAGAAAGTTTCCCTCCTTTTGTCTGGTGGTTTGCTCTGTGAGACTCTTTCAGCCACTGCTTTTAGACTGATTTCCTTTTAGTCATATGGATGTACCCCAAAAGGATTTACCAGCTTTTTGTTCCATCGTTTCTAGATAGTTCAGACCAGGGGTAGGCAACCTGCTGCTCTCCAGCTGTTGCAGGACTACAAGTTCCATCATGCCTCTGCAAGTCAGCTGTAACTGTCAGATTTGTAATGTTGCAATGCCTCATGGGAAATGTAGTTCCACAACAGCGAGAGAGACGCAGGTTGCCTACCCTGGGTTCAGACAGACCATCAGTTAAGCCTATTGTCTCAGGAATCGGGTTTAACCCTTTCTTGTTAAAGCACTCTACTTTATCTGTAAGTGCTTCTCAGCATCAGACAGTTGTTTTTCAGATTTGCAAGGCTAGTCTACCAGGTGGAGGTTTTTGCCTCATCTGATGCCAGCTTTGGGCATAAGGTATTTCAGACAGACCTGGGAACTGCCTGCAGCTCATAGAGCTGTTTTTTTTTCTTTGGCCTGTTTGTGTTTGTCTGCTGAGTTGCCCACCATTGGACTGCTTTTGGACATCCCAAAAGCTCAAGACTTTTCCCACTCTGTTTGACTCTCAGTTTTGCTTTGCTATAAAACTGAGGCATGCTGGTAGTAGGAGGGGTTATCCTGAGCCGACCTACAGGTGTGTGTTTTTTTTTTTTGGCTGAGGAA